>NW_028301541.1:865000-1130000 GCF_042242905.1 Orbicella faveolata
GTCAACAAATAGCATTAAAAACATAAGCAATATGTATGAATTTTCGTACAATTTACACTGTAATAGCTGATTTCTGGTCCATGGAAATTCTTGGTTTTTCTCGTTAAACTTGCGCATGCACTCACAACTCATTTAAAATGTCATTTTCCTAAAAATTTGGGACTGTACATAGGGCATACGTCGAATAATATGCAATAATTATAAATATAATTATTCACATAACTACTAAATTTTCTTCGTGTTCTTGAGATCACTAACCATGAATTAAATCAAGTTTTAACTTTATGTTGAATTTTATAAATCTATATATTGCAAACGAAGAGTTTACTCTCGGAGAGGAAATAACAAGGCAAAGTTTGGATAAATTTGAATAAACTGCTACTACAAACAACACGATATTTGAACGACGATCTTCAATCAAACAATCTCCAAACCAGATGTTAAACTTTGTTTTGCACCATAATAGGACAATAGCTACCGGAAATCGACTATTGCTGTAGTTCTCCTTTCTTCCGTTTGCAGAAATTAAATGTTTTACTTTTAAGATTATTTATCGTTTCTAAGACAAACTCCTTATGTTTTCAGTTAAATATAACTTTTTCTTTGTAGTTAATTTAAGTGGAATGATCAGAAAACACTTATTTTGCCACCACTGAAACATCTTTCAGAGAAAACTAGAAGCATTTATATAAGTTGTCCCCATTTCTACTGTTTCCTAATTAGAAATAATTGTTTGTAACATATGTGAAATGAACATGTAATTTTCTGTCGACTTATTTCACTAAGAAATAAAATAACTAAAATCTTACATGTAAAAACGTGTAATAATTACAATTTTAATTTTTATGGGCTAAGCAACAAAATGATGGTCATTCGAGACAACATGTAACATGAATTTGTCTTTGTACTCGCCGTCTGTAACGATTATATTTTGCCTTTCGCCTTTGAATGAACCTGGTTGTTTAACATGTCTCTTAAAAAGATTGTAACCACCATGACTTAATGAAACAGAAAGCTATATTATAACAAGCGGTTTTAAAAGCTTCAGCGTGAAACAAAGAATCTGAAACCTGATGTTGAAACAATTTTAACGTAACTTCTGTTTCTATTTTGTACAAAATTACTTATTACCCTTGGACGATTGATAAAAAATGAGGTAAGATTCGTAAGTCATGTTACCAAGCTGAGATCACACAGGTCTCTTAAAAATCCTTGATGTTTGCTGAACTTTATAGTCAAATCAAAAAATAAAATATATAGAGCGACAGAACGTTGTTCCGACTAAGTGTGGAAAGTAATTTTGATTTTACAGTCCTACACTAAGCTAGTGACTGGTTCAAAAAAAAAATCTCCCCATTTTGTCATCTCATCAGAACTAACACCAAAACTAATCGTGACTCGCTCACTGCGTATTTGCTTCTAATTTTTATTGGTTCACTGGATTGTCTGTGTCCTTTGTGATTGGCCTCTCCATTGAAAACCACTCCTTATGGGGCGTTGCGTTCACTTGTTGAAAGCCATTAATTTTTTATCACTATTATCAATATTCATTTACATTTCCGAAGCAAAACAGCTGCAAATAAATCTTGGATTCTAAATTTCCTCCCACATTTTTTAACGTGGGAAAAAGTTGAATCTTAACTTGCTGGTTGCAAGTCGATAATAACAATGGAGGTCACCGGGCTCGTTTTTGAGTTATAAACCTTAAAGCTAAAATCAGGGGTGTTTTCACCTGCTCATGGCAACTTGTGACATCAAGACAATGCAGCTACCTGTAGCTTGTTCATTAATGATTGCGCATTTCTATGATGTCATTAACTGAAAAAGAGTGTCAGTGAGAACTTTTTAAACTGTACAACGATATTTTCTGGCTGAAAAAGGCCCTTTTGGTCTCAGTATTAAACTCATCAGTTTCATAATAAATAAGACAAGTGTCATTTTGCAAGTCCATAATACACAAAAACAGTTGGGAGACTGGGGAATAATCGTTGCAATTGTCACACAGACAGCGAAAAGCAGACGCACAGACAAACGCTATGCCTCTTTATGTGTTGTGTATGTATGGTGGGTCCACTTTATAGACTAGAGTTATTTCGGGTGGAGATGATGAAGAATGAAATGAAAAAACTAAAATAGATTTAAGAATCACATGATATTTAGCATACGGAGTTAAGCATTCAGCCTCAAAGTACACAGATGTTAAAATTACAAACAAAATGTTTCGGAAGCAAAAATATAAACGTCTTTGAAGGGAGGGTTGGAAAAGTTGCCTCTGAAAATTTCTCGTTCAGTTCAGTTTCTCTTTCTCATTAGCATTCCTTTCGTATGTTCCGACTCTATGTATTAAGCACATTTTCGTTTTTCGTGTCAACCACATATTTTTCAGTAATCACAGACTATAATTTTGCGAAAGAAGAATGATAACCTTTTTGTAGCCATACGGTTACACGTTGTTACAAGTTGGCAGAATTACTGATGCCCAAAATTCACGGAAAATGTCGACGGATTGGCGCAGAAAATGTCGAATTCAGTATTGAACATCAAATTTGTTGTTTGGCCAGAACGTTTTATTCTGGACCGGACTCACGAGTTATCTACTCGTATCTGATTGGCTTATAAACAATAGAATTGGATGTCTTACATTATAGCTTGCACATGCGCCAAACCATGAAACTATCCTTTAAAATAAAGGGCAGAAGCATTTGATGTTCGCGACAATTTTTCATTATTGTAAGGACGTCGACACCTGTCTGAGAACTGAATAATCCATGGATTACTGAGAGAGGAGACAAACAATCCAAATAACTGATGCAATTAAATACTCGGTAGGGATTCATTTATATCAAATAAATACGAAGATTAAACCGGTTTTGAATATAGAACTACTCGTGGATTATTCCTACGATAAAACTAAAACAAAACCAGATAACTTTGCGAACCATATTGCAATTATAATATTGAACTATAGTTGCGCTATTTGTTCTATCAAACAAATACGAAGATTAAACCAGTTTTGAATGTGGAACTACTCGTGAATTGAACAGTTTGGATTATTCCTACGCTAAACTAAAACAAAATCAGATAACTTTGCGAAATATATTGCAATTATAATATTGAACGATAGCTGTACTATTTGTTCTATCAAACAAATACGAAGATTAAACCAGTTTTGAATGTAGAACTACTGGTGGATTAAACAGTTTGGAATATTCCTAAGCTAAACGAAAACAAAACCAGATAACTTCGCGAACTATATTGCAATTATAATATTGAACGATAGTTGCACTATTTGTTCTATCAAAAAATAGTTTCTTATTTTTTGGTCTGGTCACGATCTACCTTGATCCAACGTAGCGCAAGTGCTGATCATGATCGTACACGGTTTTTGTAGTACTACCAGTTTTGAATGAAGAACTACTCGTGGGTTAAACAGTTTGGATTAATTTCCAAGCTAAACGAAAACAAAACCCGATAACTTTGCCAACCATATTGCAATTATAATAACGAACTATAGTTGCGCTGTTTGTTCTACCCCTTTAACCATAAGATATCTGCTAATTATTTTTATAATAAATATTGGACAATGTGCGCTATGATTGGGCTGGGGGCGTTGTGACGGAGTTACAACACAAACACTCGTGCTTTGTTGTTTCGCCGTACCGTTTTATTATATCGCCATGTATACAGCGTCTAAAACATTTGAGAAAGTTTTTGTCCTTCACTTCCATTCCTCGCAATTCTTACATTCCTTTCGCTTTTTGACGCGTTTTCGCCTTTTGACGTCCACGTGATGCTCGTCGCCATAGAGTCACAGAGTTTGTAAATAAGGGAGCAAATTAAGTTCAAGGGAAGAAAATTTCAAATTGATGACGGATCAAACGCAAGCTATGCATTTCCGATGACCAAAGGAAAACTGAAATTCAATAAAAGTTCAAACTAACACCGCGCAGCAAGTTTGCCTCTGATAAATAAATGTTTTATCTTCAAAACAAGAGGTTATTGAAAGTACTCAGGGGTTAAAGAAAACATATCGATATTAATAAAATCAGATTCATAAGAAAGATACCACTTGTACCACTTAAAGTTTCCTCGTTTAAGTTGATTAAATCATCTTATTTCGCTACTGGGATAGGCTATGGCAATAATATAAAATTCTGAAAATATACGTCACATCACTCTTGAACTGAAAGGAAGAACAGAAAAATACATCGTGGATTACTGTATGCAGTGTTTCTAGCCTTAAAGTACGTCCCTTCTCACTGAATCGTTACTCTTAAAGAAAAATATTTCTCAAGAAAAAGGTTTTGTAATAATACGAAGCCAAATATTAGTCAAAATTACTAAAGAAATAGAACTGCGACATAAAATTAAGGTCATTATTAGTCATGAAACATAAAATGAAAGTCATTATTAGTCAGGGAAAAAACACATAAATAGTATATGGCCAAGGAGAATAATTTGTGTGGAATGTATTCAGGGCGGAAGGAAAATCCCTAAGAATAGCACGTTTAATTTTGAACAACAAATAAAAATTAAGTAAAACACATTATCTGACAAGGTCACCTGATAACAAACTATCAAACACATGCAGGCAGGTGTACGATCAATAAATAAAACCAGCTACTGGTTACTTGCGCGCTGAAGTCGTTATCCGACCTGGAGACTTACGGACCTGATTTGACGGCGATTCATACATCGCTTGAAAGATGAACGCCACAATCCGCACTTTGAAGTCAAGCGCATCCTCCAACGACTCCTTTGTTCGTCCTACTCGACCATACCACGACAAGGTTGACTATAACGTTGGCGATGTTTACAAATTTGTCTTCGGTGGCATAGCAATTGTTTCTATCCTTGGCAACTTTCTCCTTTGCGTGGCAATCTGCAGACGTCGATCAATGCTCTCGAAGACGTATAACATGCTTGTTTTAAGTCTCGCCGTTACGGACATGCTAACAGGTTAGTAAAGAGAACTTACTTAAAGAGTGTGTATCTATCGCTGGAAATTTCACGCAATATAAATTTTACAAGTAACATGAAAATTAAAACAAGATGGTGGTTAAAAAAATATATTCAGTATATCAACCAACAAAAAAGTGTCTTGATTTCGGAAAGAAAGTGGACTTGGGAAGTTTTGGTGTATTCCATGCACACAGGTACTGTTAAATTTAACATACATTTTCAAAGGACATCTAAATTCCAGTTAAATGTATATAGTAATGGCAAGATTTTTGAATTAAGGCGTGAGAAAGAAAATTCAAACATCCATATGCTCTTAGAAAAGTAAAACCCAATTGGCGCCTTCACGCCGCTCAATAAGAGTCAACACTTTCTTTTCACCAAGACACAAATGCTCATTACTGCTTCATCGATTGTCCGTTTTAATACTGAACTGAACGAATCAATTTATTATTTCTAAGTAAGAGATGAAATATCAGCATTCCAAGGGTGTACTCAGTAAAACCTAAGCGTGTTTAATCGACGAAACAAATAAATCGTGCTATATCATCATTGTGCTGACTTTAACAATGAAAATCATAAATGTCATGATTGTATCTGACACGTACAGCAGGTTCTCCTTCCCTAAGCGACATTCTGCTCTATCTTGCAACGAAATCTGCAGACATCGCAATTCTTTTCTCATATATACGTTACGCTTATTTTTTTAAATTCTGACGGACTGTCCTTTATAGCAAATGTTATGCATCTTTGTTGTAAAGTTATTTCTTATATAACCAAACATCACTCAGCATGTGCCAAAACTCTAAATGTCGCTTGTCAAGGACATGTTTGTTTCCGTGCAATACAGCAGCTTTCGTTTAAACATTTCCATATATCACCGTCCGCTTTCACAACTTCTCTCTTTGACGTATTGATGAAAGAGGAGATTGCAATATTAACAACGATATTTCTAGCATGGACAGAAACAGCAGGACTGTAAGCTGCACTAAAACATGCCCCGAGCATATTGACTCGAGTACTTTGAATGATACGCTGTTTATATTGAAATCAACGAAGGGAGGAGATTATGACCGGGTTTCTATAAAGACAACTTTCTGTTTACCTGCCAAAAATGAATCGAAGTGAATATTACATGTACATACACCATTTAAGAAGTAAAACCTTGATGACATGTTTACTTAGCTGCAGATGCAGAAACAAAGTAAGTCCAAGCCGGAGAAGTTTAGAGGACTGTAATATAAATGGATTCCATATGTACTGGAAAACGGTCTTTTTTCTCGAGACAATTAGGGACTATTTTACGCGTGAGCTGATCGGGCTTTTAAAAAAAGCCTGATCTGTTCACAAATACAATTAATCCCTACTTGTTTCGAGAAAAAAAGACCAATCTCCTTTTAATGATACGGCAACCGCAAATACAAGTTTCTATCAAAGAAACTACTGTTTATTAGCTTTTTATAGAGGGTTGTTAAAATGAAGCCACGCTGGGATTAAATATCTTAGTTTTCTAACTGTAATTCTTTACGTTTCGCCAAGTTCTTCCTAAAACATTTTTTTTTCTTTTGCAAACGAGCCACAAAGATGAGTAAGTCCCAGATTCCCAACATGACGCTGATTCAGTCCACGCCAAGTATGTGCGGAGCAAGTTTCGGTTGATTTTTTCTTGCTTTTGTTTACTGCGGCTTCTTCTTCTTCTTTTATTTGCCTGCGCGGAAAACCTGGAAGTTTTATCTGGGACGCTTTCCTTACCAAGAGCTGACTCCATTGCTCAAACGCGACCGATGTAATTAAAATTTTTAAATTGCTCAGCTATCGATACAATTTGGGATAAATTGATCCGTTTGCAACCAATCGGAAGCCGGTATTTAAGGTATTTGTTGACAAATTGACTTCACGTCCTCAAAAGTGTTATTCAAGGGCGATTTTTAAACCTCAGTGATTTTCCAAACTGCTGACCATTTTTCCGGTGTGTGTTTTTTGATTACTACAGCTTCGCATGTTTTAAACAAAAACAGGTCGATGGGATCCCAAGTATAGGATACATCCAAACAACTTTACTTTGATTAATCAATTTGCGTTTTGCTAAGATACATAATTATAAATTTTTGTACTGCCAAAGCAAGACTGAAGATCATTTCTTAAAAATGGTGCATATATGCTAAAATTTATTGACTGGCCGAATTGGTCTAAGATGAAAAGAAGAATCCTGATTGGTTCCCTGTGCTGTCCAAATTTTGCAACACGGACTTTAAGATGGACAGCTCATGAACTAGCATTTTTTTTTTCTGGTAGTTACTTTTTCCGAACATTGGACAAAAAGGAACAGTTTTTCGTTAAGTAGAAATCTCTTTCTTCATTTCTCGAGGGCCATTTGAGTGTAACTTACACGAAAGTTCAAACTGTCATTGTCATAAATGCTTATGTGGCTTGGTCCATGACCTTATAAACTGTAAAAGCACTCGACCAGTATTTCACCAATACGGACCGAACAAGCTCGTTCAATAACATGGATAAATCAGGGGTTGGATAAGAACGAGCCAGCCAGCTGGTTGGTTGGCTGACTGACTGGCTGACTGGCTGACTGGCTGACTGGCTGACTGGCTGACTGGCTGACTGGCTGACTGGCTGACTGGCTGACTGGCTGACTGGCTGACTGGCTGACTGGCTGACTGGCTGACTGGCTGACTGGCTGACTGGCTGACTGGCTGACTGGCTGACTGGCTGACTGGCTGACTGGCTGACTGGCTGACTGGCTGACTGGCTGACTGGCTGACTGGCTGACTGGCTGACTGGCTGACTGGCTGACTGGCTGACTGGCTGACTGGCTGACTGGCTGACTGGCTGACTGGCTGACTGGCTGACTGGCTGACTGGCTGACTGGCTGACTGGCTGACTGGCTGACTGGCTGACTGGCTGACTGGCTGACTGGCTGACTGGCTGACTGGCTGACTGGCTGACTGGCTGACTGGCTGACTGGCTGACTGGCTGACTGGCTGACTGGCTGACTGGCTGACTGGCTGACTGGCTGACTGGCTGACTGGCTGACTGGCTGACTGGCTGACTGGCTGACTGACTGACTGACTCACTCACTCATTCACTCAAGCACTCACTCACTGACTTCCGTACTTACTTACTCACTTACTTAGTGCCGAGTAGCTCATGCGCAGTTGGTGCAAATTACATATATATGAGGGAAGGCAGTAAGTACTCGGCTGACATACATCCGTACATAGCCTTTATTTTAATTTGCATTTACAGAGTAGTATGACACAACCATATTTATTATAAAAACGCAAGCATCCTTCTTCTAACACGCAAAGTAAAGGAGGCGCCACACAGTTACATAAAATATTGGACAAGCTAGTATAAATTTCTTTTCTTTTCTAATTTCTTGTTTCTACTTGGGTTTATAAGGTGAATGATGGATTAACCTTTAAGGAACGGATAAACCACACTGAAAGAATTACAAGTAAATTGTCAGCAGATTTGCCTCTTTTAATGTTTTAAATTCTGTTTTAATCCTAACTGCAATTTGCTCCATTTACACCTTTAAGTCGTAAAAGACCGGGATATTTACACAGAGGCAGCTGTACGATGTGACATTTCTGTCAATCACAAGGATTCCGCCTTTTAATAAGAACTCTAACCGCTCATTTTAAAGACGAGACAAAAAACATATTCACATTAACTCTAAAAACAAGAGAATGAATCGTGAGATCTTCAGCTTAGAGGCAAAGTTTCCTTCAAACAGCTCAAATGGGAACGAAAGTTCACTTCACCCGACGCGACAATATCAATACAAAATTGACGCTTTTAAATTTTTGTTTGGGAGCATTGCAGCTCTTTCTTTCGTGGGTAATTTGCTTCTAAGCATGGCTATCTGCAAGCGACGTCAATTGTTACTAAAGACTTACAACCTACTCGTTTTGAACCTTGCTATCACAGATATGTTAAGAATGGGTGACTGTTAGGATCGAGAAACGCCGGTCAACGTCCCATTTGACAAATCGCTCATATTTTGCCCAAAGATACCCTTAGGTGACCTAATTCTAAAAATCATATTTAAAGGTTCCAGCGAATTTTTATTTTTCAGAAATTCGCGAAAATTTGAAAGCGCGGTCAAAGTGCGGTTTTTCGTGTAATAAAATGACCGAAATAAGGTGCGAGGACGAAGCGCTGCTTAAGTCTTAAAATAACCTCAATTGACTTCAAACTTCACACAAATGTGGAACAACCACTCTAAGTTACTCCTCGCTTTAAACTAATCTCAGATATGTTGATATAGTGGTTTTCCGAACCATTTTAAAAACAGCTATGAAGCGTGTGAAAAATAACTGCAAAATATAGGTCATGTTTAACAGCATAAAAATGCATCTGGTACCTCACTTTCCGATTATTTTACTTTACAGCCTTAAAATATCATTATTAAAGATATACCATGCCAAGTTTCATGCTCGAACTCGCAGTATTTCCCTTAGTGAAAAACGAAAATCTATGTCAATGTGTTGGGCGCAAATAACACAATAATTATGCACGAACCAGAGACAAATCAATTTCAATGGCGAAAGTAAAAGGCTATCATTAATTAGAATCCCGTCAATTCACTGCTATCAGTAGAGACATAATGTCCACTGCATAAAAACTGTTTTTAGACGTTTTCGAACCATTGCGCGTTAACTTTGTTTAATTTCGTGTCCGCCGTCATGTCTAGTTTGTCATCGCGTGTATTTCCTTAATGTCAACAACGCGTGAATGGTTGTCATAACAAACGCAAGAGATTTCCTGGAAACTTAATGTTTTCGATTCACCAAAACGCTTTAAGTTCGTTAAGACACAATAATGGGTCAACTTGGAATGCTGTTTAGCATCAAGGACGTTAAAGGACTGTAAATTAATCGAGTTGAAATATCTTGAAGCAAATCAAAATCGCGCCCTTATTCTAATTTGGTAAACAGCCGATCTCCGTTCAAGTTCAAGAAGTCGAGAGGTTAATCCGGCAATGTATTACCGGTACAACAACAAAATCAAACCGAGGTCATCAAAAGTGTAAGTTTAAAAGTGTAGTGGCAAGTTCCAAATAAATTTCGCCTATATAAATTGGAAACAAGATGTGAAACGGTCTGACCGGAAACAAATAAACAAAATATTAATACGACTAATTTAACCCGAAAATGTTACAGAAAACATACCTAAAAGCCGTCGATTCCCCTCGATACCACTCCGCATTGCCTTAAAGAGCCCAAGCTTTCTGCTGTAAGAATCAGGGGCCTCACGAATCTGTATTTATTATGTCGGCAACCATGCTGCGTGGCTGATATTCGAGACGCAGTAAAAGTTGTCACACAACCGTACGAGCAGCCCAGTCACGCTTTCGCTGCTCTTGCGCAAATGTTCAACATTTCGCAACTTACATAAACCGACTACAAGTTTAAAGTAGTGACAGCAGGTTATAAAATGCGCTTTTTAAAGCTGTCCTATCGAGGAACAATCATAACGAGCCAGACGTTCTTAGCAACCTAAAAACAGACCTGGGATCCCGTGGAGATGTAGAACTTTTAGTCCTACATCTCCACGGGATATCCAGTGGCTTACAACATTCCAGTGTAGTCATATCCCTGTCGGTGATCGTTTATGTTCCACAAAACGCGTCAAGTTTTGCACGAATGTGTCATAATCCTAAAGTGTGAAATTCTATTTACTTTAACACAATTCCATCGTGTCAGAAAGATACAAAACATTTTAATAGTCGGCGATTCGGGAAATCGCGCGACTGACGTGAAGAATTTGGATTAAAAGAAAAAATAACGTTGAAAAGATGTGTTTTCTAGGTTGGTGCGCAAACGCCAGTTTAAAACTTAGACGCTTTGATACATTTCTTACTCTTGTAAAGCTACGGAGCACGTATAGATGAAACGTTTTCGCTAATCTCAGTTATCACTGCTATTCAGTAAGCGAAGTGACTATGCCCGGCAGCCTAGAAATGCCTGCGAGTCAGAAAAGTTCTCAGATTTTCCACGGAAAGCCTGATTCAAACCTGTTTAGGGTATTCTCTGTATACCTGTTTGTTGCTCAGCGATTCCAAAAATAATCTGAATTTTCTAGTAGTCGAATTCGAAGATCATGTGCACCGACACTTTGAAAATCAGTTTATGTTATGGGCAGTTAGGAAATTATCTCAAAAATTATGACAAAGCTCTCAAGAGCGATAGAATTTCTCGAGTACATAATCTAATTGTTTACGAGAAATGCCAAGCGATTCTGGAAACAGCCCGACGGAAAAATCACTACACGATTTTGTTACATATCCCGAAGCACTCAGCAACTGTATTGCATGGACTTCAGCCTGGATGAACCAGAAAAGGATCTGTAACATGTTCCTATAATGTCACGCACGACGGAAAAATAATTATGACGATTTTGGTACATACCCCGAAGCACTCAGCAACTGTATTGCATGGACTTCAACCTGGGTGAACCAGAAAAAAATATGTAACATATTCCTATAATGTGACGCACGACGGATAAAGAACTATGACGATTTTGTTACATATACCGAAGCACTCAGCAACTGTATTGCATGGACTTCAGCCTGGGTGAACCAGAAAGGATATATAATGTCACGCACGACGGATAGATAACTATGACGATTTTGCTACATATCCCGAAGCACTCAGTAACTGTATTGCATGGACTTCAGCCTGGGTGAACCAGAAAGGATATGTAACATGTTCCTATAATGTCACGCACGACGGATAAAAAAACTATGACGATTTTGTTACATATCCCGAAGCACTCAGCAACTGTATTGCATGGACTTCAGCCTGGGTGAACCAGAAAGGATATGTAACATGTTCCTATAATGTCACGCACGACGGATAAAAAACTATGGCGATTTTGTTACATATTCCGAAGCACTCAGCAACTGTATTGCATGGACTTCAGCCTGGGTGAACCAGAAAGGATATGTAACATGTTCCTAAAATGTCACGCACGACGGATAAAGAACTATGGCGATTTTGTTACATATTCCGAAGCACTCAGCAACTGTATTGCATGGACTTCAGCCTGGGTGAACCAGAAAAGGATATGTAACATGTTCCTATAATGTCACGCACGACGGATAAAGAATTATGGCGATTTTGTTACATATCCCGAAGCACTCAGCAACTGTATTACATGGACTTCAGCCTGGGTGAACCAGAAAGGATATGTAACATGTTCCTATGATGTCGCGCATTGCTAAAAAATTACATGGCTTTTGTAAAATATCCTGTAGCACTCGGCAACGTAGAAATACTGCGAGGATGATATGTGGCTATATGGTGATTTTTGTCTTTTAGAAGACTAGTGTACCAGCGACTTCAGTCTAGGGTCTAACCCACGAACAAAAATAGTGATTTAACATTTTAGTAGCTATCTAGTCCCCATACAATCTAAAAGCATGACAATACGTGTAAGTTGTGACATAATAAAGGATTAATCGGATGACTTTACTTGGTGCGTTCGGCTTGTTGAGTTTTGAAGCTGTCGTCTTGATTTGATGGTCTAGGAGGTAGTTCATGGGCAGCGCTAGCTGAAGAAACTTTCTTGGTTCTCTCCGTCGTTCTTGGGTGAATGAATTCATGTATAAATCAATCGTGGCTGGCGCTTTCGTCTGGCTTTCAACAACTGTTTTATGGTTTAAGCGACAACCAATCAAAGTGAACAGGCAGGGCCGCTTCTTTGTTGCCCTTCCCGTGAAAAGAAAACCCGCGCATCTTCTGTCACTCCTCGAGGCAAATTCGATTGGAAACTGGCTCAATTTCGCACAAATGCGTCAGCAGAAATACCATATCTTCTAACTCAGAGGCATATCTCGTTTTGTGTCCGTTTTCAACGACCGATGACGGGTTCATTCGAAGTCGAAGTCTTTAGTATATATGACCGCGCAATATTCCCGCGTTGTGAAAATTTATTATAAAATATCAATTGTGTGGCCAGATCATATCTGAAAATAACCAGGTTACTTTTGTACACAATTAATTTCTCTCATTGAAAGCAATTATCGCGAAACCACAATAGAACCGCAACGTTCTTGCGATGACAGCAACATAACAGATAAATGACGTCACCCCATAGCAACCAGACCTGGCAAATATTTGAGCTTCCGGTTAGCTCTGGCTCGTGATGGATATCCGAAATTTACGGGAATACCCTCTCCCCCCCTCCCCGACTGTAGCTACAACTAAGAGCCATTCAAAAACAAGAAATAATTGTTCCTCGATAGGACAGCTTTAAAAAGCGCATTTTATAACCTGCTGTCACTACTTTAAACTTGTAGTCGGTTTATGTAAGTTGCGAAATGTTGAACATTTGCGCAAGAGCAGCGAAAGCGTGACTGGGCTGCTCGTACGGTTGTATGACAACTTTTACTGCGTCTCGAATATCAGCCACGCAGCATGGTTGCCGATATAATAAATACAGATTCGTGAGGCCCCTGATTCTTACAGCAGAAAGCTTGGGCTCTTTAAGGCAATGCGGAGTGGTATCGAGGGGAATCGACGGCTTTTAGGTATGTTTTCTGTAACATTTTCGGGTTAAATTAGTCGTATTAATATTTTGTTTATTTGTTTCGGGTCAGACCGTTTCACATCTTGTTTCCAATTTATATAGGCGAAATTTATTTGGAACTTGCCACTACACTTTTAAACTTACACTTTTGATGACCTCGGTTTGATTTTGTTGTTGTACCGGTAATACATTGCCGGATTAACCTCTCGACTTCTTGAACTTGAACGGAGATCGGCTGTTTACCAAATTAGAATAAGGGCGCGATTTTGATTTGCTTCAAGATATTTCAACTCGATTAATTTACAGTCCTTTAACGTCCTTGATGCTAAACAGCATTCCAAGTTGACCCATTATTGTGTCTTAACGAACTTAAAGCGTTTTGGTGAATCGAAAACATTAAGTTTCCAGGAAATCTCTTGCGTTTGTTATGACAACCATTCACGCGTTGTTGACATTAAGGAAATACACGCGATGACAAACTAGACATGACGGCGGACACGAAATTAAACAAAGTTAACGCGCAATGGTTCGAAAACGTCTAAAAACAGTTTTTATGCAGTGGACATTATGTCTCTACTGATAGCAGTGAATTGACGGGATTCTAATTAATGATAGCCTTTTACTTTCGCCATTGAAATTGATTTGTCTCTGGTTCGTGCATAATTATTGTGTTATTTGCGCCCAACACATTGACATAGATTTTCGTTTTTCACTAAGGGAAATACTGCGAGTTCGAGCATGAAACTTGGCATGGTATATCTTTAATAATGATATTTTAAGGCTGTAAAGTAAAATAATCGGAAAGTGAGGTACCAGATGCATTTTTATGCTGTTAAACATGACCTATATTTTGCAGTTATTTTTCACACGCTTCATAGCTGTTTTTAAAATGGTTCGGAAAACCACTATATCAACATATCTGAGATTAGTTTAAAGCGAGGAGTAACTCAGAGTGGTTGTTCCACATTTGTGTGAAGTTTGAAGTCAATTGAGGTTATTTTAAGACTTAAGCAGCGCTTCGTCCTCGCACCTTATTTCGGTCATTTTATTACACGAAAAACCGCACTTTGACCGCGCTTTCAAATTTTCGCGAATTTCTGAAAAATAAAAATTCGCTGGAACCTTTAAATATGATTTTTAGAATTAGGTCACCTAAGGGTATCTTTGGGCAAAATATGAGCGATTTGTCAAATGGGACGTTGACCGGCGTTTCTCGATCCTAACAGTCACCCATTCTTAACAGGTTTGTTTCGTGTACGTGTGTCTGTATGTTGCTGTAACTGACTACATGGATCACTTGATGATATATATTTTTTTTGGTATTAAGCAAGGCCTCCAAATCGGCAACTGTTTGGGTTAGGGTTAGTTAATAATATGATTGCAAAATTACTTTAATATAACTTTATAGTTTAGTTGGTTTTCAGATTGCTTCAATACTATACAAAATTACTTTGCCAAAAGGGCCAAAACATAACACTCAGTTACAAAAGAATAAATCGACAAACCAAACCAAATCTTGAAATTAATTTGTAATTCTTTCGATTAATTCATAATTTAAACTACCCTGTTTCGATAAAGTAACAATTACATTTAACAATAACTTGGATTATTTCTTTTGAGAAATAGAAGTTTGAACTAGATAACAATCTGGTAAAATTGCTTTAGGGAAAACCAAATGAACACGGCTTTAAACACGACACACTCAGATTAACTCAAAGGGGTAGCTTGAATCTATTGCTAGCCTTGTAAGCGAAACTCAGTAGTGATGCGATTATTTATGTGCTACTGTAAGTTATTCATTTTGCTGTATTGTACAGTTGAGTTCATCATATTCAGTTTTATTTTAACTTAGTTAACGTCACTGCGTCTGTAAACATGACGCACGATCGAAATTAAAAAATTTAAAAAACATATAGTGGAATCCCGATTTTTCGAACCAACAAGGGAAACGAAAATTGGTTCGAAAAAATCGGATAGTTCGAGAAATCGGGGTTAAAATTACAGTGTTCGACCGAGGAGGGGAAACTACTTTTGGTTCGAGTTGTCGGGAAGTTCGAAAAAATGAGGGTTCGAGAAATCGGGATTCTATTTTGTTATCGTGAAGTATTGCAATAAGTGTTGTACTCCTGTGGTTTAGGATAAAACAGGCCGGCAATATATCTTAGATACGGAATTGGCTAAAGAAATTATTTCTGAATTGGCAGTCTGGATTTTACTATCTTTATGTACACGTTATGGTTTCTAGAGGAATACCAATAATTGTGGAGGATATAGAAACTTGACAAAACTGTCATTGTAACGCAATTCTTTTAGATAATGGATGACATATTTATTTTTGTGTGGAATCGACGTTGCTGGGAAACTCCGATTTGCCACATAAATTACATCTGATGTGTCACTGGAGTTTGAATCCATCAGTGTTACAATATTATTTCAAACAGATTCAGTAATCCTTTACAAAAGCCGCATCACTTTAGGGTTTCGTCGTCAGAGTATTTGGGATGAACCAATGTTTTATATATTAAAATGATTCACTGGTACAGAGTTAAGATATTGGAAAAAAGTCAATTGTTTCCTAATGAAATTTTCTTTTATAGTATCTTGCCAAGGTTATATTTAATTTCAACCCAAAAGTTATATTCAGTTTGCCTGCAAAAATATGTTCACTTCGTTTGACGCGTACGTAAAATTTTGATTTCATTTCCTCTCGTTACACATTGAACAAAGCTTTTTTTCCAGCTTTTCTCTCATTACACATCAATAAAAGTTTTATCGTGAGAAGTTGTCTTCCAAATGTAAATATTATTTTTTCGTCTTTGGTCACAAGCTCTAGAGCTATAGTGTAGACAGATTTTTGTCATTTCTTTAACTTTATGTACAATACTGAACAGATCTTTATCATGATTTTTGACAAGTGCCAAAGCAAAGTTCGCCTGAACAAATCATAGCAAAGCTTGCAAATAGCTGGCACCTTCATATTCATAAGGCACTGAAGACGTGTTTGCCTACCGACTCTAAAACGACGTTTAGTACGAAGCATCCTCAAGACAAATTGAATTACCTTTTGCTGAGACGAAATTGAGAATGATGAACAACTCAACAAATGCACTTTACTGTGGAGATAACATTACTCTTCATAATGATTCAAGCCATATTTCTGTTGAAGCCAAGGACTACGGAGTAGTGATGAAAACGTCGTTTGGAATTATTGCCAGCCTTTCATTTTTTGGCAACTTGCTTCTTTGTTTGGTGATATTTATGAAGCGGTCGATGTTAAAAAAGGCATATAACATTCTTATTGGTAGCTTGGCTGTTACTGACATGCTCACAGGTATGCTGTGTGAGATTGTACGATAATTACTTGAACTTCCGTTTCAGCACCAATGATAAACACGGTTGAGAGTGGAAATTGTAATCCTATTCTTTGTAAAAAATCATAAGTTGTAATGGTTTATCGATGGCATTGTTTCCTTTTTGTAGATCAAACGTTCAAACTTTACCACAAAAAAAACATCATTTTGCTTGTCTTCTCTATTTTACCATATGACATATATCTGTTAGCTTTGTAGACCTGAAAATTTGTTCAGTCCTCCACCTTTGCAGGTGAATACACTATACGACGGCATATGTGATGAATACAAACACCTAGAAAATGATGGATATCGGCACCGCGGAAAAACCGCTGCTCATGCACATGCTCTAAGACAACGGATTTCTCAGCCAATCAGCGGTTTTTCCGCCGTGCCCATGGATATCCACATTGGGTGCTTTCAGCTTTTTAGGAACACTTACAATATTATATTTAGAGAGGAAGCCACATCGGCCCTAGCTGGTTTTCATGCAGGTCCTCTATCCTGGTCGAATTGGAATTTAGAGATGTTAGCTTTTGTATAGGGAGGAAAACCGGAGAACCCGAAATAAACCCTCGGAGCAAGGCGAGAACCAACAACAAACTCAACTCACGTATGGCACCGGGCCGGAATCGAACCAGGGCTACATTGGCGGGAGGCGAACGCTCTCACCACTGCGCCATTCCTGCTCCCCAAATTATAAGTTATAATGGACTATCAATGACTTTGTCGGAAAACAACACTTTAGACAACTGAGAACATTGATCAGAAAGGTTAACAGCTTAAATTATTATTTTTATTTGCTTCTTTTATGACTAACAGCGAAAAGTTGTGTCTGAAAATAAAATAATTATTTTTTTCCTTTCTTAAATTTAACAGGAATATTCCTTGTTGTCACACCAGATTACGTAATCGACAGAAAAACCTTCCCTTACCCCCACGGGTTGGCAGGAGAGATTTACTGTCGTTTAATTGGCTCAACCTACATCCTTTTCATTTTTGGCAAAGCTTCAACTTCCACGATCATGTGCCTGGCTATAGATCGTTGGTACTCGATTGTAAAGCCGATACGCTACAAAACAGCCTTCAGCAAACGACGTTTGTATCTTTACATTACTTTGATCTGGGCCTCTGCCGCCATAACTCAGATCAATGAACTCTTTATCACTGCAGTAGAAGATGGCCTTTGCACATTCGTCACGCCATTTTATGGAGAAAAGGCTGAACGGATCCTTATTCTAATTCACGTGATCGTCACGTTCTACATACCAAGTATCGTTACCTGGGTGACCTTTGGACAAATCTGGACGCACATGCGCCAGCCTAACATTCGTCGTCATCTGAACAACAACAAAGCCACCAAACGCCTATTGCGCATGTGCGCCTTGGCAGCCTTCTTCTTAACATTATCTTGGTTTCCAGCGGAAACTTTTTTCATCCTGTATAAGTTTGACATTTTGAAGCTTCCTTTTGAATTCTACTTATTTACAAGTATTTTGGCAATGTCTAACTCCTGCTTCAATCCGTGGATTTATTGCCTCAGTAACAGGGAATACAGAAGAGAATTTGTTCGACTTCTCTGCTGCGTGAAATTTAACATGACAAACTCCAAAATCGGCAGTTTGTGCTTTGGTTTGGTGCCAAACAGGAAATTAAGATATTCATTTTCAGGTGATCCTGACCAAAGAAGCTCAACTGGCAATCTGGTTGATGGTCCATATGTTCTTAGAGTACGTCGGGCGCCAGAGGACTCAAGTTTAAGCTTGTCGGCCGAGACTTATTTGAGCAACACCGCTTGCTCTGAAGCCAGTCAAACAGAAGAGGTGCTAAGTGATCGAGTGGTCTCAAGTCGGGCTGAAGCGAGCATATAACAATGTTCATTCGTGTTCTTTCATGGAGAGATTCCTCTCGGCTGCTATTATTCTGAAAGTAGCACTCAGATAGCCCCATAATGGCAAGAGAATTAACCACAGATCGAAGAAATCATAGACTGACAATACCAGAGAAATTTAAACGTGGCTGCAACAGTTTCCAGCACTTTCCAAGACTTGGATTTCGATTAATGATTATAGCCACTCTTTATCACGTTGCAATCATCGCATTATCAAATTTTTATAAGCAGGATAAGAGGCAACTTCTTTCAAAATTCTGTGCATGGTGTTCAGAGCCACCTTAAATTTTCGAAAGAAAAAGTTTCAAAGTTTGAACTTTCAAATATTTGTTAAAGTTTCTGAATCTACAGATTTTTTTCCTTTGAAATATTTTCCCATTTTTTAATAGTCCAAGTGAGACGGCTGTTTTTGTTTTGGTTTTAGCGCTTCCGTTTACTTTCTCTCTCAAAATTAAAAGAGCGTATTGAAATCAATTATAGTGCTATTGACGCTTTGAAAATTACAATTTGTCACTATTGCAAAACTTTGAGCCACAGCACTTGAGCTAAAAGATTAACTATTCTTAAAGCTTCAATGCAAAATGTAAATTTAATTTTACAGTTACCAGCCACGATTCACAAATTAGTTAGCTCACTTTTTCTATTAAAAATAAAAGGAGATTTAAATGACATTATCAAAAGTTGATATTCAAATGAATCATGAAATAAGCGTTGTTTATGTTAACTATGTTACGTAAAGAATTTAACAATTGATGTTCATCACGTATTCATTTTCTAAGTAGAAAAATCCTGCCAGTAACATAAAGAGTTAAGAGATGAAGAGTGCACTGAACTGTAAAAATATCAGAAGCACCCTGTAGATGTTATCTCCGACATGTGCAATACCAGACATATTAACCAAATAAAAGTGTGTTACATACGTCAATGGCCTTTTAGTTCTTACAGTGAATAATGTGTCTTGCAGTTCCTGTTTACTAGCTTCAACCCACCGGTTTTACATTGATTTTTGTCGTGTTGTGCGTCTATAATGAAAATTACCTCACTCCTTTAAATACATGCCTTTCATTATGCGCATTTAATATATTTAGTGAAAAAGGAAAGTATCTTTCATGGCAGAAGAGGGAAGTTCAGCAAAATGTCAAACTATACACTTTCTGTTCACGACAACAACCACACCGACAGATATTGCATGTCAAGCAAGGATAAAGGAATCGCCGAGAGAGGAACCATTTTTAATATGGTTTACGGTATAATTTCAGTGCTCGCTTTCACCAGTAACTTGGTGTTCTGTTTGGCAATGAAAAGAAACCGAAAGAATCTTAAGACCCCTCACGACTTACTGATATACAGCTTAGCTATCGCTGATACGCTCACGGGTAAGAAAAGATAATCCAGAAATAGTCAATGTTATGAAAAGTCCTTTAGGACCCGGTTAATTCGTAGAGCATCTAGCAACATGCTGAGCCGGGGTTTCTCTTCGAAAGAGACTTGCGCTTCTTGTAGTTACCTTATGTTTCGGAAACCAGAGTTATAAAGGAGTAAAGAAAACAGGGTAGGAATGGCCTTTTTGACAAACATAGTCAACTTTTTTCAACTCCGTTTCTATTAATCCGATAGATCTTCCCAATGTCATTTAATTTTAAAGTTAATTTTGAACATCGTGAGCGTAATCTGTTTACTTAAGATCTCAACGAAACTTTGCATAATCGCCATCTCCTTTATCTTTCAGGTCTATTTATAATTATTACCCCAAACTACGTCATAAATATGTCCTCGTATCAAGTACCAGGAGGTATGGCGGGCGAGATCTTCTGCCGAGTGTTATTTTCTAAGTTCTTCATTTTTACATTTGGGAAAGGCTCTGTCCTGACCATCGCATGTCTTGCTGTTGAACGGTGGTATGTTCTTATTAAACCTTGGAATTATCAAACGACCTTCTCTCAGCGGAAACTCTACAAATACATTGGATGTATTTGGCTTATTTGCCTTGGCCTGCAATGTTATAAGCTATTTTACGTGAGATATTTTCAGCATTCATGTTACTTCATTTCTTTGCCTCTCGAGAAAAGCGTGGAGACTGCAGTTATTATTCTCTATGTTTCGTTCACATATTTCCTTCCTACGGTCATTACTTGGGCCGCCTTCCTTCACATATTTGTTAGAATAAACAAGTTAAGCGTCCTACGACAAAATCGAGGTAAAATAGAAAAACGTCTGTTACATAGAATGTGTGCAATCACATCCGCAACGCTGACAGTGTGTTGGTTTCCCACAGAAGTCTCCTACGTTCTGAATCAGTATGGCTTCCCCATTCTAAACTTTGGCACTCCCTTTCGAGACTTCACCGTGGCGCTTGCGCTGGCAAATTCGTTTGTAAACCCTTGGATTTATGTTCTATCGAGCAGAAAGTACAGGCGAGTGTTAGTGGAATTCATCCGTTTAGCCTACTAGCCAGTCTGCATTTCGAGAGCGATGGGAATGGGGAAAGAGATATGTTGTGAATTTTCTCACTAGAAATAGGATCCAGTATCATGTTAATGATCAGTAACAACTTAAGACTCTGGTCGGATCTGAAGGAGGATGAAAGACAATGTGGACTATGATAAATATTATCACAGTGCATTTGCTCTCGATGTAGAAGGATCTGTTGGTCTTGTGTCAAGAATTGATGCTACGATTCTAAGAGGGGACCTGGAGAATACTTTGACCACTAAAATAAACAATGGATAATAATCCTAACTGATGGGATCCGAGCAATTGAGATTTTAAGTCATCAGCTTGTTATTGTGCAATCACAAGAACTCAGTCCCTGGCCTAGTTTGCCTATATCAGACTAATGCTTTTTGAACAATATTTTTTTGCTCTTCCAAGCATTTCCCACTGAGTAAAGCGAGTGATTTGAGATTCATCACCGACTGTCCTTGTTCTGTTCCGTTCGGTTATTCATTACTTAGCAGGACAAACTAAACTGGTTACCGCGAGTAAAAAGAGTATTTTCTTAACTAGAATTCCTTGTTGAGAAATTATCTGCCGATAGAGAAGAAAATCAAATCAAACAAAAATTATAGTTGATCTAGCCAGTAACATTAATTAAGGTGCTGAAAATACCATTGGTCATTGTATAGATATAACCCGTGCTAGGAGTTGCCAGTGAAAATATGGGATTATGAAAACTTAAAACAGTTAATCTGTCCCAATCTCAAAGAGTGGAAGCATGTCTCTAGATCTGTGTCACCAGCAGAATCTCAGAGTCATTCAGACATTCTTATGAGGAAAAAAAAAATATCATAAATGTCTTATAGCGCGACTTTCCACGAAATGATCAAGTGCGTTTGACATCATAAAAAATTAAAACTAACCCTAAAAGTCTTAATATTACTATGGTTGCTAAAAATTCAAAACGTATTAAAATAGATAAGAATTAAAAAAAAAGGAACGAGAGAGGGGGTTTGTTCGTCTTAACCACATTTCGAATGCAATTTAAAAAATGTTTCATCTTGATATAAAGTAAATTGCCTGATTAGTGTATTGCCGCCTGACTAATAATTATTTATGATTAAAGTACGTTGCAAATGTCTCTCTTCTGAATCGTACATTCATTACCTGCTGGTTTTCTAAGTGCATGATCTTCCGTTTGAAACTTTATTGTTTTTAGGTCGACAACAAGTGTGAATTATTTAATTTCATGCACAACAGAATAATTCCTTAGTGTGTCGGCCACAAAAGATAACTGGTTGCGTTTCACAATGGATTCAATCCCTGGATTGCACACTTTGTCACCAATACGATATTTCATTACACTTAATAAAATAAAATTCTAAGATTTAGATAACAGGAATAAAACAAATTGGCTTTGCTCGATGATATCAAAATAATGTATAACAAATAAAACGATCACTTCATGTATTCAAGAAACATCAGTGAACATGCAAGTAGAATAAAAGGACTGAAAACAACCTAACAAGCTGTATGCTGAGCCCGTAGGCTGCTGAGTAGTAGGTTAGTAATTACAGCAAATACAAAGTTGGCTATGGCTACCCCGTGCATTCATTCGTGTTAACAGAAAAAATATTCCTTTGTCAAGTCGTTGGCAATCACCAAAGAGGAAAAATAGGTCCCGTTGATAGGTACCATCTTGGAGGTAACACCGACCTCGAAATTACTTTTGTAATTTCGGTATCAACGAAAGGTTTGTTATGATTTCTTTCCAAGAAAATTAGCATAACAAAGTGTAAAATGAGTGCCAGCTTCCTTTTCTGAAACCCTGTGTAAACAAAAAACGTCTTATTCGAGGAGATGAAATTTGGTCAGCGACGGTGTTTGTTGTGTATCGGTTTTTGACGGTTGAAAACATTATTTTCCAGAGGCGGAATTCTAAACTAATTACCAATGAATAGTACTCGAGGCAGATTAACATACCTTCCCTCGTAAATCTTTACTCTACACAAAAAGCTGGAAAACAATAACTTCATTGATACCTAAAAAGCTATTGCGGTGTGTCGGACTATCTTATATAAACTGTGTCCATAACTTGGTAAGTGATGTTTTATTCTGAAGGTCTTTTTCGACTGCTTTCAACTTCACAAACCGACACTTATCACGGGAAAAAGTCAGGCAGATTGAATGCCCTTTACCCTTATAAATATTCTAATATTAATTGCTTTCTTTTGGTCTAACTCTCTCGTCGACAAAACAATCGATCCTCTGAAATATAATTTCTAACAGACACCATGTCCGCTCACCCTGAAAATCAAGCCAGATTAAGCACTTGATTTCGTGCATTCCAGCTCAAATCCTATACAAGTGATTATAAAACGGAAAGGTTATACCTTATATTGATATTTGACAATGAAATAAGCTGCCTTTTATATTACAAAAGTTGTGTAAAATGTATCTTGGATGCTCTTGAGAAGTTAGCTAACTGTACATCGCCCTTCCAAAGGATATTTGCAATATTGTTGCCTCTACCGAAAGCGGATAGATCAGGCTACGGAAGCTCAGAAAAATTTCGAATTTAGTATTAAAACGAGTATGTTATTATTTGAGGTGTTCCAGGCACTCTTTATGCCAATAGCTTGTAAAATATGTATTGTTATGATACTCTGTTTATTTTGATATAATACTTCATTAAGCCAAACCATTGGCAAGTGTTTCTTTTAGTTACCGACAGAGACAGAGGCAGCAAACATCCAATTTCTCCTCCCAACATAATTGTATGTTGGCCAACAGGTGACGGAATCAAAGAAAGTCGTTACTCTCACGTTGAATCTAATCCAAGCTATTTCCAGCTTGGAACTTAGACGATGAACATCAAAAACACCCTTGTTTTGTTATATGCCCCACATTTTCAAGATAATAGTAAGTAAGTAGTAAGTAAGTAAGTAAGTAAGTAAGTAAGTAAGTAAGTAAGTAAGTAAGTAAGTAAGTAAGACTTTATTTTACGAGGGTAACATTTGACAGTAATAAAACTGATAACCTAATGGGCCTAAAAAATTAAAATTTGAAAAAGAAAGAAATAGTGACAATTGTAACAATATTAAAAATAATTAAAATAAAATAATTAAGCCTATATACATATTTTACATTTTTAAATTGTTATTTCAGATGTCACCAAGGAATATGTCTAGTAATTCCACCAATAACTCGGTGACGAGTCCTCCAGCCACGCCCTCTACTCCTTTAGCCTACTCCTATCTTCTACGAGTAGCGTTTGGCATAATTGCGTTAGAAGCTTTTGTTAGCAACGGTCTTCTATGTGTTGTTATACTGAAAAACCGTAAGATGCTCAGGTCAGCCTATAACTTGCTGATATTTAGCCTAGCTGTGACAGATTTGCTAACAGGTAATTTTAAGTTTGAAGTTTTCACTTTTGGATCCTTTTTCTGTAAAGCAGTGAAAGTAGCTTTTCATACCATGTTTATTTATATTTGTCATTGAATTACGTGTTTCCCTTAATAACAGGTATCGGACACGTGCATTTGATATAATCAAGTTACTGTTTTGTGTTTGAAGGAATATTTCTTGGAGTGACACCTAATTACCTCATCGCCCTTAATTCGTACCAGGCTCCGAAAGGAATTTTCGGCGTCATCTTTTGCAAAATCATTGGTTCCCAGTACTTCGTGTTCCTTTTGGGGAAGGTTTCTGTCCTCTCAGTCTCAAGCCTCGCTTTGGAACGGTGGTATTCTGTGGTCAAACCTATAAAATATAAGTTGAAATTTAAAAGACGACGAGTCTTCACTTATCTTGCTATCATATGGTTCATCTGCTTGCTCTCGCATGTCGCTATGCCGTTTGGAATGACGCTCAACGAAGACAGCCATCGATGCATTTGGATTGCACTGGACTACCCGGCACAATTAATAATCACAATGTACACAGTTGTGACATTTTTCATACCAACTGTGGTCATGTGGGTGACATATTTGCATATCACTTTATCCTTAAAGTCTTTACCTGGAAGACACAACAAGCGCGTTACACGTACACGATTTAGACTTCTACGCATGTGTATTATAGTAGCATTAATATTGACAGTGTGCTGGTTTCCAAATCAGCTCTATTACGTTCTGTCCTCGTTTGGACTCGTCAAACTGGAGACGCCTTTTCATCACTTTACAATAGTTCTCGCCATGTTTAATTCATGTACCAATCCAATAATTTACTGCTACACCAATCAGCAATACAGGAGAGGATTTCTCTCCATACTTTGTCCCCTTTTCA
Source organism: Orbicella faveolata (assembly GCF_042242905.1). NCBI lineage: Eukaryota > Metazoa > Cnidaria > Anthozoa > Scleractinia > Merulinidae > Orbicella > Orbicella faveolata. The sequence continues at coordinate 890,477 of NW_028301541.1, forward strand.
ATTGTTTTAACTGGAGAAGACGAAGGGTTGCGACCTTAGCCCAAGATTCGTCATGGGATGGAAGAGACAGAGATTTTCCTGCGGAGAAATTTGACGGTGGAGTGCTTTTGCAGTTTCGCTATATTAACAATGGCTGTGAGATACTTGAAAACCATCAAAGGAACAGCAATATTTAAATTATCACCTTGTTAATCAATTGTAAATAATTTACAAGGACTCCAAGGTATCTTTTTAAATTTATTATTCTCTTACTTATTATTAACCTTCATCTTTATTATCTGCCGTACTTTTACTATGACATGAGCCAGAATAAGTTAACTGGATATATAGACTGGAGACTGGAGTATAAATGTATGTCGCATATTTGCTGCATGGGTTCTTGTTTATGCGCTTATCAATACACTACCGTTCTTGCATAAAACCAATGCCCAATCATTGGTTAATTAGTTAGTCTAACCTGTTAAAAACACCCCTAATTTTAGCTTTAAATGTTCACAACTTAAAAGCGAGTTCGGCGACCCCATTCTTTATTATTGAATAATAATAACCATGTCAAAATTGAACTTTTCACAAAGTTTAAAAGTAATTGTAAGAGCGGATTTAGAGTCACCTTAACCATTTGAAAATTTAAAGTGGCTGTGAAACCCATCACACAATTTTTAAAACTTGACTGTTGCATTTGTTGTTGCACTGTTGAAGTTGTACTTTATTAACATGCTTCTTGCATTAACGTTATAAGACGTTTACGGTTTAAGCTATTTGGTTGCCTTGAATGTTTATGTTACTTATGAGCCACCATTACGATTAACCTAAATGGATTTTGAGATAGACAAAGTAAAAATGAAAGAAACTACGTGGGAAGCATCCCGACAAATCAAAGCAACCTTCTGTTACTGTGTAAAATATTGTGGCGACATGTCCTCCTGCACATAAACAAAATGGGCGGTTTTTTTAATAAAGATGTACGAGTTTTTTTGCTTTTATCCCGCTTTACAACCTTAGGTAGATATGGATAATAATAACAGCAACAAACATTTTCTCTCTGTGAGTGGTTTTCTTTATGATCGCTCTTTGTTAAAACCAACTGCAAAATAGTAATACATGTATAACTGAACAACATGGAGTCCTCCAAGACGAAAGCTTTATGTGCGAATTCAGTAGCTCAGGGAGGTTTAATTTTTATTTTAGTCGTCCTGGTTTCTGAATTCCATTCAGAGGTCTTTTTTTTTTTAATCAGTGAAACAGGTACAGCAAAGCAAAGCAAAGCCGACATACGATTTTTTTATATCTGATTTTTCGAACAGAGTTTGACAGTATAATGTTGACTTCTGTCATACTGATATTGACATACTGATATTGATTGTAAGCCTTTGTGCGCTACGGGTTGGAAGAAAATTCAATTCTGGATTCGGGATGGTGACATACTTTACTTACGGTGTTTTTTTTGAGACCAATAGCTTCCCAGAATTCTTTTATTATTGACCGACACGACCATTCACATAAGTCAACAAACGGAAAAACAAGATATTTCTTTTTTTATTTGATCCAACTTTAATTAGGCAAAACATGATTTCTGGTCTCCGCAAAACTAATTTTTTAATATACTATATCCGGGATAGGTTTGCTAAAGGACCCTAAAGCCATCACAAAAACTTAACATTGCCTCGTGTTATTTAAATATTGATGAGCATTGCTGAATTTGAATATTGTCATAATGAGGAGTTATTTTCCTGAAATTTTTATGAGCGATGGTCGCTAGCCTCACTCACGCATTGTTCTTGTCGAGCCTAAAGCCTGTTTATGTCAAAACAAGCCTAAAACTTTTTTGTGTCCAAAATAAAATAAAAAATGATAATGCGATACCTTATTGCTCGTCTTGACGTTACGTCCGTCACTTTCCAGTTTGTTGAAACAAGAAAATACACCATCCAATATGATCAAGCAATTCAGAGACCAAACATGTTGTTTTTTGGACAAAAGAGCTTGAAATAACCAGCTGCAATTTAAGAGAGAGAAGATCCGAACTAATTTTATAAAATAGTCTATTCTGTTTATCCATTCTGAGTAAAATTCAAGAATTAAGACATGAATGAAAGAATATTTGCACAGTAAACGGAATGGTCAAACAAGCAATGATAGTTCCGTCTTCTAGAGCAGGTGGATTTAACCAATCGTGTGATGAATATAATTTCTCTATGCAGCAATTTTGTTTTCTCAAAAAGGATGTGTCACTCAAACTTAATTATAGAAACCTATATGATCAAAAAAATAGCTCCCCTGCCTCAAGACTGCAGTGCAACGTTGGCAAAATGAATTTTAGTTCAAACATCTCGATGATCCCCGAGGAATCAAATTCAAATGACATGACAGACATGAGAGGAATAATATCAGAAGAACACAGCCTTGTGGTGACTGCAGTTTGCGGGTTCATCGCTGTATTTTCGTTCATCGGCAACCTCCTGCTATGCATTGTTATCTTAAAAAGACGATCAATGTTAACCAAGCCTTACAATGTTCTGATATTCAACTTGGCTATTACAGACTTGTTAACAGGTGAGATTTTCTTCATTATCTTCCGTAAAATTTTCTTTAAATCAATCTTCTTCCCTTAGTCCTCCTATGAATGCACAACAAAGCCACGAATCACTGCACAGATGCCATCTGCGGAAAGGGTTTTATAAGTATTTTTCCATGTTTATCTTTTGGGAAATTTTCTACTCTTTTTTAGCCTTTGTAAAAGGCATTCACATTAAAATTTTTTTTTTTTGGAGGAAAATCCCATCGCACCATGGGTTTGTTTAAAATTCTGGCATTATTTCAAGTTTCGCTAAAAGACAAACAGCACAAAAACTACACAGTAGCGCGTTCAACAGAGTTTACAAGATAAATTATAAAATATAAATTTATACATTTTCTGGTTTAAGTTTATCAAATTGATCACACGTTCAAGTCAAGGAGTATCCACCCTTGCAAATTTTTGTCGAATGTACGTCATATCGTACCCGAACTCCGGGCCAACGATTTTTGTGTACATATGTAAACAGTGAGGCTGAAAAATGTCTTAGTGATACAAGCCAAAGCTGGGAAATGTGAGTTAGGAGATTGGTATTCATTGGTGTGGATGTTAGACATAGAGAGCAAAAAAATGTCAAATGAATAAGTACAACAAGTTTCCCCTCTATTCCAAGAAAATTAAGTAGAAAAGAAATAATAATCTTGGTTTAATCAAAGATGTCAAGTTGGTATCAAAAGAATGTGAAAAGAACGTGAGAAGTATCATTCTGATCATTTTTAACAAGTGATTATGTGGGCAAGTTAAGGGTTGTAGTGGTGCATCAGATTATGCAAATTAGGGTCAATCGCTGTTTTGCCGGCGTATATATTGTTTGCCATTCTAGGACAAGGTGGTACGTAACTGTGGTACGTAAATTTAGTGAAAGTGTTAATGGCAGCTTGTAACTGGTTGTTGAGATATTCAGATTAATTGTATGTCAAATTTCCAGTTCATTTGTTGGTCGGAGAAGGTGTCAACCTCAATAGCTGGTTTTCACATGACGTCACCAAAATTCGAACTACAAAACTATTGATCCTCCTGAGATTTTACTTAAATGATGTATAAGAGCAGCTGAAAACTAATACTCATACAAATTTTCGCTCCAAATGGGTTCTTCTTCTAAGCTTTTGCGTGACGCGGCATTTACATGACGACCTAGAGAGCTGTCATGATGGTTAAAAAAGTGACTTATTTCGGGGAACTTGGCTATCTGAACAGTTCATGTCTTAGAAAAAGTATTATTTTAATGTTTTAGAGTTCCTCGAGGGATAAATTCACGCTTTTGTGACAAAACTCAGTGACAGATGTTTCTGTTGGTTTCCGGCCGCCATGTTGGTATCCATACGGATGGGCACCAGCATGGCGTCTCCATACAAATCTCTATAATATCTCGCGTAAGAAAAATTGCTGTGACCAGAATTTTGGCGAGAGTCTTTGCATATTTACCTTCTTTCATTTCCCAGATTCTGGACTTTATCTAATGACCGGTTTTGATTTTTATGTTGATCTATTTTGAATTGCGTGACACTGAAAACAAGCAATTGTTCGGGCGTACGTCACGCAACGGTGACGTAGAGGCTGCGAAAGGTTTGTTCAAGTCACGAAAAGGCTGGCTTATATCTGTCAACATTATGTAACTGTGTTGGTAAACAGTTTTAAAATAACCTTCCTGCTGTAATATGAAAGTGGGCTGTCAGAATCATTATTTTTGTTTCGTTTCCTCAGAAACGAAAGGTATTGTTTTCAGTTCAGGGGTGAACTATTTACATAGTGATTTGTAATATCCAATCAGAGTAAAGTTCGTAATTGTTAATGTAAATACGGCGGCAAACTTTCAGCCAAAACTCGGTGCATCGCAACAAAATGTGTCATTTTGTGAAACTCTCGTTTCTCGGTATTATCTTGGACAAGAAAACTGCGAACTGGACTTGATAGTGATAGTAAAAAAGAAATATATTTTCGAAATAGAGACACTGCCACACCACGCGATTTTTCCACCAATGCGATATTTTAAGCCGATGGAAGCAGTTAGTTTTGTTTAGTTAACAAAGAAATGGTATTGTTTTCCGTTTCAAAGTGATTTATTGACATAGTGAGTGTGAATGTTATCAGGGTAAACGCTTGTAATTCAAAAATAAGTTCTCGAAACCGAATTTTATTTCGTGACACGGAAAGAAAACGAGATTAAAATGTCATGCAGGTAGAAATAATTGGCGACTTAAATGTTCCTAAGTCTTACTGAAACGATGTATTCTAGAGAAACGAAAATATCTGTTTCCGTACTTGATTTAAATGTGATTAAGATCACAACCACGGCGACATAATTTTGGTCAATCAGAACACGTGTCAGGAATAACAATCCCGCCCCTATTCTGTGGCTGCTTACGGGAAAAGAACACGCACTTAGTGCGTTTAGACGATACTACAGATATGATATATTGTGGATGGTAACTAATTCATCATACTGAAATTTAATTAACGTTGGTATATTGCAAAATAGGCACAATATGGCTTTTTTATGAGGTTTTCTTCATATCGTATGTCGACATTTTCCAGATTTAGTTGAATTTCTCGAATTTTCCGCCTCAACTCCAGTAGCTTTACTTCTTAGAGCGCGCTTTTAAAAATAAGAAAATTTGTTTTTCGACATACCGCGGCATTTCAAGAGCTGGTTTCCATGAAAACACCGATAGCATTTGTATTTTAGCTTCATAATATTCAAGCGAAAGTGGAGGAATAATTGCACAACTGTCGTCACACACGAGTCTTCCTTTTTGAAAAGAAAAATATACTGCGTCACTGACAACGAAACGTAGAGTGCCGCATCCATTTGAATCAAGGACTGCCCGGCACAGAAATGGAAAAATTATGCGTCAAATGCTTTGGCCTCTTAGTTCTATTTAGCCTCACACACAATACTTTGAAGTTCTGAAAAATTTGGCGGTGTTATGAGGCCCTCTTCCCAAAGCACTTACCCTATTTAAGACCAAAGTCTGCGATTTTTCCAACCTATTCAAGTTATGGCCTGACCTTTAAATTACTACCCTGTTTCAGACCTGCCGTAGTTCTCTATTTCAGAATTATGTTTAAGGTATTGTGAATGGCTTTAGTTGCTGGTCCTATCAATAATGATGAAAAAAGAAGCTTCTTCTAAAAAACGTACCTAATTCAAGACTAAAGTGCAAAAACCATACCCAGTTTGAAACCAAAATGACCAAAATCGATAGTCTACTTCTGACTAAAATGTCTTAAAAAAACATGTCCCTCTGATGCTGAACATACCATATAGCCGATATAAGGGAGCACCCCCCCCCGCCCCTGCCCTAGGGCACAGTCAAAGTAAAGTATCACAAGTAAATCCATTTCGAAGCGCGCGCACTGTACTAACTGATACACGTGTAGACAACTTAAATTAATCAGCCCCTTCTCTTCTACAATAGGTTCAGTACTAAACATCACCTGGGCGAAAAACCCCAGGCACTGGCAACTGAACAGATCAGTGCGGTGCAAAGCGGCGCATTAGCAGATATCCCCCTCACCCCAGGACTTCTCATGCCCAACATATTAAAACCCCAGCCTTTTTCAGACTTTGAACACCTTTCCGTAAACGAAACACTATTTCTTTCTGAGAAATAGCTTCTTGTTTCAATTAAAGAAGCTTTGGTTATTGTTCAATGTAATTTTTCCTCTTTCCAGCAGAACTGTTTTTTAACGAAAAGAGTAATTCCATATCACCCCTAGGTTAGCTGATGTCAATCGTCAATTGAATCACGGGTTTGCTCATAGAGTACTTCGGTGTTATTTACGTGGGTGATTTCATTCTTATAACACATGTTTTGGAAACTGACAAGCTTATATAGGTCACATGACTAACACTCAATCTGGGGCCTAATTTTCTTTTTTCTTACATGAGGGCAGTAAACAGGCTTTGAGAGATATCACTATCTTACTGAAAACGCAGCCGAATAGCATGACTTTCTGTTAATGTTTATATTATACGTGTTTTACTTGCAGGAATTTTTATAACAGTGACACCAAGCTATGTTCTTGGACAAAGGTATTATTATGTGGATGACAACATTGCTGGTGAGTTGTTTTGCCGGCTGATTGGCTCTACGTATTTTCTGTTCGTGTTTGGAAAAGGTTCTACCTTGACGATAATGTGTCTAGCTATTGAACGGTGGTTTTCAGTTGTGAAACCAGTAAAGTACAAATACGCTTTCAAGAGAGGAAGGTTGCTGTTGTACATCGCCATTATATGGGCCTTCAGCTGCTTTACACAGATCAATGAACTCTTTATCATGAAAAATTCTCACGGGATCTGCGCACGAAGCTCTCCTCCTTACAGCGTGAAAACCGAAAAGATACTGACACTGTTGCACATCTTAGCGACTTTCTTTGTTCCAAGTATCGTTACTTGGGTTACATTTGCACATGTGTGGTTTCACGTACGTAGTACCATGGTTCATCATCGTACACGCTTGAGTAATTACGAGCGCGCCAAACAGAAGCTGATTCGCGTGTGCGCTTTGACTGCACTTTTACTAACAGTTTGTTGGTTTCCGGCGGAAATGTTTTTCATTTTGAAAGAATTCAATGTTGTTACACTCTCCTTAAGCTTCTATCAATTCACTGACATGCTCGCAATGTCGAACTCTTGTTTCAATCCTTGGGTTTACTTTATATATAACCGAGAAAACAGAAAAGCTTTCCTCAGCCTTGTTACAGTGAAAATGAGAAAGCAAGACAATCGAACGACTGCCTTTAACCTTTTGTCTACAGCAAAATCTCCTTCAGTGGTCCTTATACGACAAGTCAATATGCAGCCCGAACTCGGATCAAGAGAGATAAACGTCTACCTATGACACGTTAAACAGTACACCAAAACTATGTTACACAGGGACCAACCTCCCTTCTTAGGAATCCCCGTTGTAGTACCAGAAGATTTTCTGAGCCTTATTGTGCCATTAGAAATAGTACAAGCACTTCAGGAGTTGTCAGGTCATTAGGACCGTGGACTTGTCGGTCCTCATTCAACATTCCCATCAGCTAACTAACTTGAACAGAGCTTTAAGAAATTAATAAAAGTGACAAAAAGTATAAGATTTAGTATCACTGGTGATGTTCAAGGCTAGCATCCTATCCAGGGAGGGGAGAGGGACAAGCTCCGGCAAGTTAAGACACATAGCCCGATGTAGATTTCACCCTAATGTTGGATTTCAATGAGCTCACAGTGGTGTTTCATAATGGTAACCGTGGAGTTTATGAACCTCAGAGGGTGGGCAAGGTTTAAACACTAGAATGTTTTATACTATGTTAACCTGAACAGTCTTAAAAGCTCAGATATTTGTCAATTATCGGGGATGGACCTTTGGACTATATATTATGCATCGTCTACCATTTTAAAATCGTCCCTTTTCTTTGTACAAATTATCGAAAACCTTTTTCTTGGCTGGTCCCTTCAGCTAACTGTTAAGTCATTTACCAATGAAAGCCAATGACAAGGCGGACACCAACATGTGAAGTTTTCCTACATGCCTCCACCCGGAAGTTATCGTCAACCCTTTCGTCTTGCTCATGAAATATGAATTAATCACAGTAAAACTAAAAGTAAAAAATTCCTTCTTTAAAATAAAAAAAACAGAACAAATTATAATCCTGCCTTGGAGCTGAATAGTGCAAACTCTGTTATGGTCGTCAGTGATGCATTCCCCACTTGTAAATAATAATTGGCACACATGGTAACCGATAAGTGCACTAGATCATTTATTCATCACGCCGGAACTGATTAAATAATTTTTCATGTCATTAAAGGTTGCCAGGTCATTTCATAGATTGCCACATTACTCATTCCATCTGCTCTTTGTTTTCGGGGTTTTTTAAGTTTTTGTGAACACTTTTATGGTAATCCGACTGGGAATTACTTACTTCGAAACATATTTAATGTACAAAAAGAAACAGTTAAAAAGCGAAGGATTTCTGTTTGAGCTAAAAAGAAACAGCACCGTCCAATAACCAAAGAGAGAATTTTAAGGCACCGGTTTAAGATCTTGAAGTTGGCCGATTGCGAGGTCTGAGTCTCAAGTGTCATTAAAGGTAAGCCGGATTTCATGAAAAAATGTATATATTTCCTAGTCTGGTAAAGCATTAATCAAAAATGAGATGAAATCATCCATTAGTTCTCGCAAGAAATTTACATTTCTAGATGTCTGTTAAGAAATAAACTTAACCAAATATTTTCACAACGCTTCTTTCCGGTAGAGCCAGAGGTGAAAATGAACCAATATTTCACTAAATTAAAATACAAATTCACTGAATCTGCAACGACGTATTTCGTTGTACAAGTATAATACAGCATCGTTATCATCGATAACTATTAATTTTTTGCACCTTTAAAACGAACTTTTGCTTATTGACTTTTAAATTCTCTGGGATATAACATTGATATTGGAATTGTCTTTAAAATTATTCTAGTCAAGTGGCTGTATTTATTTTTCATTCTGGATCGCACATTTCTTGCTGTGTGGACACTGGTCTTTTAAAGTTGGATTTATTTTATCCCAGGTAATATTGAAAGAGGAATAGTGGTACTGAGCACGTTGGTTTTATCAAGGCGAGTTCATTTGCAAACTTAGTAAGTTCAGTTATCTTTTAACGTCTGTATCACTGTTATTGCGTTCTTTTTATGTTCGAGAATTACCATTTTAAAAAAAAAACATCAGAAGAAGCCTTTTCCGGTGTTTCCTAGTGTGATATTCCATAAAAAGGATATTTATCTATTGATAAAAATCCACTACACCCCTTAATTTCTTCTTGTAGCTATGGTGAGTCAAGTAAACGAGAGAAAACATTACCTCCTGCACATATTTTATTTAAAATGATAGCAGTTTACCTGAATTTAAGACACTAAATATTAAATGCCCTTTGGCAGTTAACAGACTGTGATAAATCTTAGTCTGGAAGTGATATGATTTGATAAATTTTTTTAATTTGTCTGACAATATCTCTTGTCAAGGAGGAAAACTGAAGGCGCACGTAATCAGACAGGAAAACAACAAAAACACTCCTTGGAGAGCAAGGTGCCTCTCGCAGATCCCCTTTGATCGAAGTTCCAATTTAAAAATATATTGTCGCAACTCTTACCTTACTGAAAAGTGATTTACGTAGTCAAAACCATCAAACATTGTCTCCCGAAGAATGGGAAAAAGAGAACCGAAATGAGTTTCAGTTTTACACTCGATCATTAAACCTTAACCCTTTCAACAGAGATGTCGTTAACTGACTACTTTGAAGGAAAGCAATTTTATTCGCATGCCCATCAGTATATAGATTGCAAATTTCAGAACAGCTTACTAATGCTCTTGACTGCATCGATGAAGATGATCTTTGTTCTGGTCAGGTTCTGCCTTTTCAATTACAAAAAATCCTTATCTGAAAAAATCAGTTTAAACACTTTTTGCCAAATGGTCGGCGTTTGAATTCTTGATAGGTAAATCATTAAAAATCCTGCAAAATAATGTTCATAGTCGGTATCTACATAACAGTTGTAAGACTAAGAACAAATGCATTTTTTCGAATTGCTTTCATTTCCAGAAAAAATAAGTTAGCTCATACATCATTTACCAACAAGTTCTTTCAAAGCCACGAAATGGAGTGGAAATGGAGTGAAAATGGAAAACGTGAAAGCTTGAGCGACGACTCGTGCAACTAACCACTAATGTCAGGAATCTGTCCCGTTCAGTTTTCCAGTGTACATTTGCAGCAATTAGTTTGTGCGACGATTTGCATAAAATGCTTAGTTTGCCATCCAAAACTCCAGGAGGTAAAAGCTATAAAACGTAACTAATGTATAAACAAATGGATTATATATACAGATAACGTGGTTGTATATTAAAGCATGTACCTTAACGTGTTAAACAGATAAAAAGAAGACTTCACTACCCTACACTACTCGCTGAAGACTACCATGGACAATACAACAGTAAAAACAACAAACTGGTCAACAAGCACACTTGGAAAAGACACAAGCTCAAGCCAAGGCAACCCACATGGAATACTTCAGGTGCTTTTTAGTATTATCGCAGTGATGGCGTTTTGTGGGAATGGTTTTTTATGTGTTGTAATACTCCAGCACCGCCGATTCCTAAAGTCATCATACAATCTCCTGATTTTCAGTTTGGCTCTTACTGACTTGTTAACTGGTAAGTGCAGACTGGTACAAACGATCACACCTGATATGTTTGGTATGTTCTTCTTACACTAAACCAAAAATTCAACCAGCAAGCCTGTTACTTAAGTAAAACACGCACTAGATGCAAATTTGAAGCAGAAAGCTTTGCTGACTTCAGCTTGAATTATACACTCTAAGTCTCCTGTCTGCAGGAAAATTTAATTAAAAAGAAGGAAGTAAAAGATCAAACTAAAGAGTAAGGGGGAAAAATTGAAGCTTTACAACGCAATTAAAATAAATGATTTGAAAACGAGCAGTTAACTGAAAAATTAATACAATATGTTGTTTGAGACGTGCTTTTAGTTGTAATCTTAAAAAAAACGGGAAGTTAAGATCGTGGAGTGATGAACGTTGGAGCAATGTGTTCTCTTTGAAAAAGTGTCTTAGTATGGGGCTAGAGTCTACAGTCAAAAATAGTATTATTTTCCAATGCAGTCCTTGAATAGTTGGATCACAAGCATTTGAGATATGAAGACTTGACTTGGGTTTTCATGAAATCACCAAGGTGGGCGAGTTTTAAGCACATCCTAAATAGTCAAATGAAATATACCTTAAGGCAATTAAGAAAGAGTTTAGACAATTCAAGAATACTTAATGTCAAACGTAAAGCGACCGTAAGCAAGATAAGGGGATTGCCAAAATTAATGCGAAACAAAACGAGTTTTTAGTGATAGTAAGGGATACTACGTGTGAACTTGTTGTTTGCTTGTAAGGAACTTAACGCCGACGTTGAAAAGGACAGGTGAGGCAGAAAATTTGAGAAATTTACAACGACGGCTGTGCACGGTTTAACGACTAAGGGCTGTTAATTATAAATGAAAGAAAAACTCTGAATGTGTACAAGTATATTTGTGGTTCAATTTACTCACTAGTACAGTTGGGTATTTTTCTGGTCTATGGTAATATATGATCATGAATATAGCACAAAGAAGATACCAAACTATGCCAAGAGTAACCAGGGTAAAATTGCGGAGCCACAACATATACACATTCCAGTAAACGAAGAGGCATTTTTTTGTCGCTCATTTTATGATTTGTGATGATCCACCTAGATTGACAAACATAATGAAAATTTCCTTTGGGTGTACTTGTATATACATGAGAATATAAATCATTATGAACAACAGCTGAATATTTTTTCTCCTAGGTCTGTTCATCATTGCAACACCTGGTTACATTATCGGACTCAGTTCCTACCCAGCCCCTCGCGGTTTGGGCGGGGAGTTGTTCTGCCGCTTAATTAGTACCCAGTACTTCGTATTTGTGTTTGGTAAAGTGTCCGTACTAACAATAGTGGCCTTAGCCCTCGAGCGATGGTACTCGGTTGTAAAACCAATCGACTACAAAATGAAATTTACGCGGAAGCGAATTTACATCTATATTGCCACTATCTGGCTTATAAGCGGTATTGCTAATGGCTCAAAGCCAGTTAAAGCCAAACTGAACGATACGTCTTTGCGATGCGAATGGAGTGCAATTTCATACCCCAAAGAGATATTTATACCAAGTTATACAACGCTAACATTCTTCATACCAACAGCAATAACTTGGTTGTCATTCCTTCATGTCGCTAAAGTCCTCCAGCGATCACCAGCAGAACGCAATGTACGATTTCGTAACACTCGAAAAAAGCTTACACGCATGTGTGCTATAGTAGCATTGTTATTAACTATATCTTGGCTTCCAAATCAAGTTTTCTACACCCTCTCCGCGTTTGACATCACCAAGGCGGAGACTCTGCTACATCACTTCACCATAGTTCTCGCTATGTTTAACTCCTGTGTAAATCCCTGGATTTGCTGCTTTACTAATCGAGATTACAAGGCGGGTTTCAAACGACTGTTATGTTTTGGCTGTGAGAAAATACATTCTCACCAGAGCCGCTTATCTTCTATTGTCGGGGAAAGCGATGTTGGTGATGGAGTGCGACATGTATTACGCTTCCAGTATATTAACAGAGGTTTAACTATTGACAGTAAGCAAGACATGGAGTTAACTTCTTATTCCACCAGTTAAGGAGGTTACTTCAACATGCGATGTACAGAATTATCCTCAGGTGGAGAAGGAAACCTAAAACTTTTTAGCTTAATAGGCCATTTCCGAGTTACCTTAAGCTTCTGCCTCTGTTTGAAAACGAGTCCGTGCAAAACCTTTCTTATGAAAATAAGTTTGATTTGCATGAAAATGAACCTGTAGGGGGAACTGGTGTCCTACAATTAGACATAACTAGGCTGGAGGCTAACTTAATGGTAACCTTACGATTCATTTAGCTTCCAGTCTCATTTAAACAAGATTGTAACAATTACCTCATCTAAACCATACCGCCTATATTAAATAAACTAAAAAAAAAGACGAAATCCAATAGGAAGTCGAGCAATTTCAGTTTTTAGTCGACAAAAACCTGGTACGTTATACCAGAATAATTTTAGTTATTTTACAGTCCTTTTTACATTTTCTTAAAGCTAAAGATGTAAATAGCTGCCTCAAATAATACCGAAAACAATTTCCCATGAGAAATCGAGAAAATAAATTTCAAAGTTCAGAGGAATTGTGTAAACACAGGTAAAATTTCATAATCAGTTTCATTTCACCAGTACTTTCAAGTGTTTCATACGAAGTTCTAAATTTTTTTTCGACATTTACTGTTGTTAGAAATGATTTTTTTTTTGTAAAGATATTTAATACAGTTGCACAGAAGTTTGCAATAACATGTGAATAATCTCGGTACAAAGTTTTTGTCCACTTGTTACTCGAACTTCTGTAGGTGGTTCCTTCTTAATAACTATAATTATGATGATGAAAATAATATAGATGTTATTGTGGTTGTTGTTGTTGTTGTTGTTGTTGTTGTTGTTGACTCATTGTTATATGAATGGTTTCGCACGAAGACATAGAGGCAATAGGCAACTCGGAAATGGCCTATTGAAAATACAGATCAGGTAAAGGGTTATGAACGAATTCCGGTTGCGTCTTACATAGATATTACGGATATGTAACTAAAGTTTATTACATGACTTAACTGGCCTTAATTATTGTACCGAATATCAATTTCAGAATCAATAGAGGAACATTAAGTGTTTCAATCTTCTTTTTAATCAAGTAACATACCTATCAATTTTCATTCAGTCAATCAAACGATCAAACAAACAATAAATCCCAGTTCGTAATGTATGTATTTCCTTTGTTGTTTTATTGTTTTGTCAGTGAAAAGCCCTACCAGGGGAGTGTTATTAAAGATATAGTACTGCAATCATACGTTGGGATCAGAGAATTAGTATTGTTGGTGTTTTTTTTTGGGGGGGGGGGGGGGGTTTAAGGACTATTTCGTAAAGAAATTGTTGGTATGGTGCTTTGTTTGTTGATGGTTTCCTTGGCAACCAGTAAACAAACAAAGATATTCTGACAGTCCGCAAATAAAACTTGCTGGTAGGCAATGGTCATGGAACGATTGCTTGACATACAGAAGAAAAATCCTTGTTCAAGAATTCCAACTTTGAGTAATTTCACTTAATATGAAAGCCATATATAACATGTTCTTTTCATAATATATAAGAAGAAAAAATTAAAAATTCGATCTTTCTGACCTTTGTGTCACTCAAGAGATGAGCTGCGATTGATAACAACACTTATTTAGCCTATTTATATATAAAGTTTTTATCTTTTCCATGAAAAACGAATTCTTTGTTTTACTTTTAGCAAACAATGCGGAATCGTTGCATACAATTGTTTCTCATCGAGTTGTTTAAAAATTCTGAAACCAACACCTTGGACATTAAAAACAAAAAGGCATTTAATAATAAATTAGCCCTCTCCGAGTAATTGCTTAAATTAAAAACTAATATTAGGCAAAAACTGAACAATATAAAACTGTCACTGCCGACTTTACCTGTGGCAAATTTATAACATCGATTAGCAATTAGTTTGATTAAAACATGAATATGTTTTCATTTACTTTTGCATACCCTTTAAAGTAGTACAATACATATTTCTATGAGTTCGTGCATAGTTCGCAAACGAACTATGCACTGAACAGATGTTGGGAAAAAAGATGAGCTTTGGCCGGATTTAGGGAGGCGCGGTGGCCTCATGGTTAGTGCGCTCGTCTCCGGATCGAGCGGTCCGGGTTCGAGCCCTGGCCGGGGACATTGTGTTGTGTTCTTGGGCAAGACACTTTACTCTCACAGTGCCTCTCTCCACCCAGGTGTATAAATGTGTACCGGCGAACTTAATGCTGGGGGTAACCCTGCGATGGACTAGCATCCCATCCAGGGGGCAGTAGAAATACTCCTAGTCGCTTCATGCTACAGAAACCGGGATAAGCTCCGGCCTGATGGGCCACTTGGCTCGCATGCAGACTTTACCTTTACCTTGGCCGGATTTACGAGGTGTGTAAGTGGCTTTCACTTACGCTCTGATTTATCGGCAAGTTAAGGTGTGACTAACCAATCAAGTGAGCGCACGTGATAAGATGTTGGTCAGTCTAACAACTATTTTTGGTTTAAATACAATATGAATTTTAACAGTTCCCAAGCTGTCTATATTTAGAGGCCATTCGGAAAAAGTTACAATTGACGTCATTTGATTGGAGTGGGTGGTGCTGAATGAAGGGGGCTCAATTAATTGGTTTTGGCACTATAACTTAGACATCTGAAGATTTCCTGTATTTTTCTTTTGATTACTTTCAAGAAGTAAGTTATCGAGAGCAGGAACAATAGTACCTGGGTTTTCCATCACTTGTCAGACAGACACACAAAGAAAGAAACCCAAATAAAGTATATTGACCAACAGCACATAACCAGCTGACACTGTATAAAATATATATATATATATATTTATATAACCTGTCAAAATATTGAAGTTCAAATACAATAGCACACTTACAACTCGTTATCTCTTGGATGTAGCTAATTTTTCAATATGCACCTATAAAAATATGGACAGAGGTACAAATGGAAACCTGATTAAATTACTGCTTGCTGAAAGTTGATGAGGTTGTTGTTTTTGTTTTACTATAGCAATTTACAACGGTTAATTAAAATATTGGTAGTCAGAATAGTCTTGTTTTGGTTGAGGAAAAAGTGAAATTTCATTTACATGCCAATACATAAAATGCTAATTCTAACAAGTGACAAGTAAGAAGTGAAAATGCTTCCAATATTATATCAATATAATTATGTGATATTCATGTATAACAATTAAAGGTCATTACCGGCCACGAATATTTCAGCTATTAGTTTCTGGTTATTCCATATTAGCTGATGAAATACAAGTCTGTTGTGTGGAGTTATTTCTTCTTTTGTAAAGCAAGAAAAAGTGCTTACTTCAGGAACTTAGTTTATTTCACATTTTATGCTTTTAGTGCGTCAATTGCCCAAATTATGCGTGACATAATTTTCTTATATTTTTCTTCGGTCGTTGACGCAATCTCGCGTTTTAGATATTTGGGTTATTTTTACAAAGATGCCTTTAATTCATAAGGGAGCTTTATATTTTGCTCATCACCCACATCATGCTATAAAAGAGGCGTAAGAAAATCGTGCAAACCCACTCCGATTGCTAAACGCCGCCTGGGCGTTCAGGAACAAGGAATGAAATTGCGGGTTTCCGTTCAAAATAATTCGTAAAGTTGAAGAATACATGATTCGATCATTACCGTGTGAATCTAATATAGCTTTCAAGTCGGTATTTCCTTTGCAAGTTCGAGAAGAAACTGGCAAGACATTTTACAGCAAATGAAAGAATCTCTTACAAATTAATACAGATTTCAGTTCGACGGTAGGTAGTAGTACTACTAAACACAGTGTAGTTTTCTTTTCATTACTAATTGAATGTGCTCATGGTGATATTTAAGGTTGGTCCTTTGAGTTTTTTCCTTGTTATTTCTGCGCTCAAAAGCCGATTTATTTTATAAAAGAATCAAAAAGTGAGGTTGGGTCAATGATCATTATCATTAGTCCTTCGCTTCATCGCCAGAGCGTCATATTTTTTGTGTGCCTCGCGTGTTACTGACATATTGTGCTCTTTCATTATTCTGAAGTAGTCATCAAAGTAAGTAAGAAACTCTAAATCCATATTATTCATCAGTCAATCAATCACTAAATAAAATGGCATGACCGCATGAGGAAACACATTTCATTTTCTGTTTATGCCGCTGAACAATCTCAGGTTAGCAGGTGAAACTTGAACTAAGGCTAGCTTACCTTACGTTGTATCCGTTCTACTTTAACTTCCAGTCAGGATATTTTGCCAAGTTAATTTTTTTATTTTGATCTCTTTGTAGTTGGTACAACATGACTTACAACAATACTACTACCACCGGCGGCCCTGACCTTGACTGCATGCATTCAACCGAACTACACCTGGCGGTACGAGTGGCTATGGGAATCATTGCCGTTCTTTCCATTTGTGGCAATGGTCTGTTAATCTTGCTGTTCCTCCGCAACCGAGTTCTCTTACGAAGCTCATACAACGTACTGATCTTGAGCCTGGCTGTCACGGACATGACAACAGGTAACTTGTCCATTCAACAGTAAACTGACGTTCAATGCTGTCTTGTAGAAATTTATCGCGGGTTTAACTTATTTCATTATTTATGCTTTATTGATCAAGTTAGTTGAGATAGTTTGCCCATAAAATGTATTTACATTAACATTGCATTAGCTTTAAGGTAACAAGATATACCTAATTGTATCTTCTCTTTCGACAAATCCTGTGACTGTCAAATAGGGAGGCTCTATGTTTATTATTCAACTTTAAGGTCATACAATTTTCAAGTTAACATCAGATAAGATGAATATTGCACCTAAGAATTACGAAGATTCTTTGAAGTACTCGCTCAGATCGCGATTCTGTGAAGCGTACTTTAATAAGATCTGAAGGCGTAAATAAAAATATCACGTTAAAACTCAATCTTACTTTTGTTCACGAAATTATTGCTCCTGATTTTTTCACTTTCGTGATTTGTAATGCCGCCGTCTAAGCACGCAAAATTCAGATCTTCAACGAGGATGGCGATCTTGTTTCGTTCTTTCTATCTTCACTTTGTGCTCACAACAAAGTTGAGTGGTTGGGTTGATTCTAACAGATGTGTCTCTATTTGCTTTTACTGTAGTCTTATTATTCACTCTTACAAACATTGGCTCTATAGATCTTTCACCGTCACAGCTAGACTTCGAATCACTCACCTATTTAGTTGTAACTTCAAATTAGTGCTCTCGAACAGAACGTGCATTTAGTGGTGTTCGTTTTTCGATATTTTTAAAAATCGACTGATATTGGCTTAGTAAAGTTTCTTTTACGATGTCAAGCGAAATAGTCTCATAACATAATGAGATTAGAAATTTTAATGACGTAAGGTTTAGATTGGATATTCAGGAAGCAGTGTGGAGGCAGCGTGGCGGAGTGGCTAGGGCGCCGTACTTGAAATCAGGAGGTCGCGGGTTCAAGTCCAGCTCTGACCACTTAGCTGGAGTTGTTTCTTTGTAGACCCCAATTCAACTCCTCGGTCACGCTTGTAAATAGCCAACTGGTCTGCCTCCCGCGAGTTGGGATTTTTAAGCCTGTTATATTAATATTTGCAATATTTGTTTTTTTCAGTTTAAGTGGCAGGCCTGAAAACTAGCTAGTTGTAGCTAAGTGCATTGACCACTATAAACATTCAATAAAAACAACAATAACAACAACAACAACAAGCAGCCTATTTTGAGCCTACGGTAAATCACCATTAGTCGGTCTTCCCTGGCTGTCCCAAACTATTGTTTTCATGTAATTTTAGAAAAGGTCGCTAAGGTTAATTAGCATATTTACTTTAAGACATTTCGGCAAATTATTGCTGAAAAAGTTTACAGTTTACAGTCTCTTGCTCTATTCGTTGATCTCATTCCTGTACTGCGTTTTACTTTGCGTTTTGCGTGGATTCCTGTGCTTTGCTCCAACATTTCGTCGCAAACGCTCTTTGTAAAGACAGTTCAGTGGAACCCGCCTTATGGTCACCTCGTTATTACGGCCACCTTTTTTTGTCCCGGCGAAATGACCATACTTTTTCTTATAAGAAAACCCCGTTAATGCGGCCACCCCGTTAATACAGCTAACGGCCACATTCTGAAGTCCCAACCTGTATAATCCTTTTCAATTTGACCCCGTTTATACCGAAACTCAAACCAGTTATGCTCATCTTTCCAATATACATATTGTATGAACTGATTGAAGTTTCAATTTTTTTAAAAATTATATTTGCATTTCGGATGCTTATTAAAGAAAATTTGTTTAGAAGGGCAATTATGATATATCTGTTACTTCTGTTAAGACCACTCAATTTAGATGAAATGTGATGAAATTTGACCCTACCCCGTAAATACGGCCAAATTTTCATGGCCTGTTAGTGACCGTATTAACGGAGTTCCACTGGACTCACGTCAGCAAAAAGCATTGAAAGTTAAGATTCATATCACAACGTTTACTACCACATATCAGACATGCCTGAAATAGACGCTTAAACATAACAACAGTTATTCGTGAAGATGTCTTTTGAGTCTTCTGAAACATAACTAACAAGAAACAAATTTCATATTTATACTAAATAAAAAGTTTAACTCGTCATTTTTTGTTGTATTTTCATAGGAATAGGCCTGATCCTGACACCAACATATATCATAGGAGTCCACAACTTTCCAATTCCAGGAGGCCTCGCTGGAGAACTGTTCTGTCGAATAGTAGTATCATACTACCTCGTGTTTACACTGGGCATTGTTTCAGTGTATACAATAACATGTTTATCTCTCGAGCGATGGTTTGCAGTCGCAAAACCCGCTAAGTACAGGGCAGGTTTCAAAAGTTACAGAATCTACGTCATGGTGATAACGGTGTGGCTGGTGTCGTTTCTATTTAACGCCCCTCACCTTTTCGAAATGAAACTGGCGCCTGGTAATCACTGTGTATGGGTGTCTCTCACAGAAGGCAATGTCAGAAAAGGAGTTGCGCTGGTTGAGTTTCTGGGAAAGTTTTTTATACCGCTTGTAATCACGTCTTTGTCTTTTTTGAGCCTCTGGATGAAAGTCAAGGATTCACCAGCTCTGTTTCAAACAAATAAAGGCAAAGCTGGCGTACGTCTATTGCGCATGTGTGCGATCATTGCAGTGGTTCTGGCGATTTGTTGGTTTCCTAACCAGGTTTACTATCTGTTGTTCAAATTTGACATCACTCAGATGGACACAACTGCACATCAAGTGACGGTGGTGATGTGCATGGGAAATTCCACCTTAAACCCGTTCATCTACTGTGTAACTAACCAATCTTACAGGAAACATTTCATGGAATTTCTTTGTCCGTGGAAATCACGCTATGGTCTTGAAGAGACTCGATCTGACGACAAGCAAGTTCATAGAATGAGTAGCAGTACTACGGTACCAGTACAGCCACAGTTCATCCCTCGAGTGGCAAATATGCCTAGGAATAACGAGCATTATTCACGAAGCGTCTCAGAAATTCGTATATAAGAACCTCTCATAGGAGGGTGCATATAAACTTTATAAAAGTCCTTTCCCATAATATCTCCGATATGACTGCTATGCTTATTTTGGCGCTAATGTTGAAAGTAATTTTTGTGAAGTTATATCATAAATTGGAAACATTGATAGGATATCTGAACAGTACAGGGTCAAATTTACAACATGAGCAATTCAACGCTTCTCTGTTAAACATGCGCCAATAGGCGTGAACAGAAGTGAAGTGGTTCAACTGAAAGAATACTCTTCTATCGATTTTTTTCTTGTAATATTATATTTAGCCAGATTTTAAAGTACAA
This sequence comes from Orbicella faveolata, assembly GCF_042242905.1. Taxonomy (NCBI): domain Eukaryota; kingdom Metazoa; phylum Cnidaria; class Anthozoa; order Scleractinia; family Merulinidae; genus Orbicella; species Orbicella faveolata. The sequence goes on from NW_028301541.1 coordinate 911,063, forward strand.
ATAACGAGGAGAAGGTTGTGTTCAACACATCAACTGTCTTGAGCCAAATAAGCTAAATAGGCTTCATATTTGTTTAGAAAGAGCTGTTAATATATTAAAGAACTATGTAACCTCAAAAGCAAAGGGAACTCAAGACAAAAGGCGAAATACTCAGATTGTTTTTACTTTATTTTACAGACTCAAGAAGTCTCTTGATTTGAAATATGCTGACAGATTTTAAGTTTTCATTCTACAGATTTGCCCCTTAATTTTTTTGGTGTACTTGACTACTGTTCGGGGTTCTCGTTTGTCATGTCTTCTTTTTCATCAAAAGCTGCCTTGATGTCAATGGGAGCTTCCTTCTCGTCCATTTCTGGAAAATTACCTGGAGAACAAAAATAAAAAGTTGATGTAACCATATAGCATTTCCTGCAATATTAGTCATTTCGTTACCCTCGCAGTAGACCATTATTCAAGCCAAACAATTATTGGCCGAGCAGTTCTGGTAAAAGCTCTATAGATAAGTTTGTGGTGTTTTACTGCATTTGCAGCTGAAGGGGTGGAATAAAGGCTGGCTATGAATTAGTTCAGTAAATTCACCAAACCAACGTTAAATAAAGTTGTATCTAATGAATTTTAACGGAAAGCATATTTTGCTTCAATCAACTCTATCTGAGGTAAAGGGTATAAAGGCTTGTAGATGTCGATTAAAAATATTGAATACTTTTATCGTTTTATCATCAGTCATTCCTCTTAATGTTAACTATGGCACCAGATTGATCAATAAAACATAATAACCTTCGGACTCGTCATTTTGGGTACCGTCATTTTCGTCATTTTCCGTCAAAGATGATTTCGCCATTTCTGCCTCGTCTTCTTCCTCGTCTTCTAATTCTTCCTTTGTTTCCCGAACAAAACGACCCTCCCCTGTGTAGTGTAATATTAACAAGGAAAAAATATAAACATCGCGTATAACCGGGCCTCTAGATGTTTTTAGGAAAATCAAGAAAAATATCATCAATTTGGCTCTAACCTTCTTCTGTCTCGGTTTCATCAGCCCCTTCCTTTTCGTCCTTCATCAATTCTTTTAAAAGTACTGTAAAAGACGAAGAAAACCCTTGTCAGTACTCAGGGCATGGAATACATTTTCAAAAACCCCAGATTTGAAAGACATACAAGCTATAGCATTTGACAGCTCGACCATGACATCGTCAAACGTCACATTCGGCCTTAACTTTAATTGGTCGATACTTTATAAGTGGTTGGAATTCTTGAAGCCAAAATAGTCTTGAACAGATTTGCTTTTTGAAAGATTTTATTGATCGTTTATTCTGTCATAGGCATTGAATTATATTTCGATACAAGATGTTTAAAAAAAACACGGGAAATATGAAGATTGAAATACGTGTCACGGATTGAAGATTTTGAACCGAGAAGTCGGATTTAAATAAATCATTTTAATATGCAATGTGATTTTTAAGGTTTGACCAAATGTGTTTAATTAAGATAAAAGCTCGGTCGTTAGAGAAAATTAAAATTATTTGAATAAGCTTCAAAAATTGTTTACATTAACTTGGATCCTAATAACCATTCGATTATCTTCAAGATTTTGTTTTTGCAGCTGGCCATCGTTATCAGAACCGGTTTGCTCCCTTGCGCCTGTTTATACATTGCATTAAACTGACCAAACAGCATCTCCCACGAAAAGAAGCCTTAACTTTGTTTAACTACACTTGTTTTGAATCTTAATACGCAGCCACACAGAGGAAACAGTGAAAAACCGATCAAACAGCACTTCTTACTAGTAGAGGCATCAACTTTGTCTGACTTTACGCTTTTGGACTCTGACTAAAAACTTTTTGAGTCTTTATTCACAACCACACCGAGGAAAAAATGAAAAACTGACCAAACAGCATTTCTTACGAGATGAAGCATTAGACGCTTTTTGACTCTGATTAGACGCTTTTTGAGTCTTGATTCGCAGTCATACAGTGGAAATATAAAGTGATAAAAATTTGGTCACGGCTAGGAGAACTGATTCAATAACTGGTTAAAAGAACTAACTTCCCCCAAGAAGAAAGGCACATTCATATATTTGGCTTCTTCGATGAGTAAAAGCACTTATGTAAACAACTGCGTAAATTTAGTGAAAAAGGCGTGATTAAAGAATAGTAGATTAACTCTTAATTGCTACTGGTCCCTTTTGTGACTAGAAATCTAGATCACTACTTTTTTCCTCTTTCAAATCAGTCAAAGTTATTAATAAGTCCAGAACAAAGCTCCGTATCCCGCATTCTACAGAACATCTCAAACGTAGCCGGTTTCGATGTACGTAAAACAACCTCCTTCCCTGAATCTGGCCGCATGTCTGTAGCATCAGCAAAATGATTTTGCTGCAGTAAACAATGAAATTTCGGGAAAAGACGGATTTTAGTTCATTTTGTGTCAATGATAGAAAAATTTGATAAAGCGGCAAAACTTGCGATGGAAAATGTTGTTTTTGTTCCAAACTAGTAGTGGAGAAAACATGCAAAACAAAAGGGCGAAAAAAACTTACCATCTTCTTCCTTGTTGAATGCAGCACTGAAAACGCTGACGGCAAGGAGAGTGAGCGTAACCAAAAACAGCCACTTCATCTTGGATTTCACTTAGCTTGCGTTAACTTGAGACAGCGATAAACCTCAAATGCAGCTCACCGACTAGTACATTTGGTTAAATCCAGTCAGTAGCCAATCAGAAAAAACCTCGTCATGGAAAATTGAAGCTGTACAAATCTTTACACGAAATAACAGGATGCTGATTGGTCGAGATGTGTCACACTTCAATGTCATTTAATGGAGGTGTCTTTCAAGAATAGGGATGACACTTCACAAGAACACAAACACAGATGGCTTGAAGGAAAACTTAGGCATAAAAACAGTCTCCCAGCCAATCCAGGTTGATGTTCTATTCATAGCGTATGGTTTGCTCAATGCAGATGACCCTTTTAATGTCAGGTTATCATTGTATTAGGAACACCGTGAGCCATTTTATCACTGATCTATACGTGTTTGCGCAAAATGCCTAGCTCAAGAGCATGATCTTTGTTGAGTAAACACGCTGTGTGGAACCCATTATTATTATTTAAATTCACTTTAAGTGCACTGAACCGGATTGGCTTAATGCCTTAAAAATACCACGGGAATAAATACAGCTGGTTCAGTCAGTGTGCCAGTAATTTCCTCATTTCGGCGTCTTATTTGCAATTCATTCATTGTTTCGTTGAAAACAGCTCCGTCGAAACATGAAAGTTATTTTAATCCTGATACTTTTCATCTGCCTTCCTCCAGTGACAACTGCCACGGACGAAAATCTCACAGGTGAAGAAGACATACTAGGTATAATTTCATGAAGGACTTAAAATAATATTTATACATGACAACGGGTAGAAAATTTGATGTTTGCTCAGGAAAATTTCTGGTTCCGAAATTAACTTAGGTATAAGATTTCAGTTGAAACTTTAATCCTCTTGAAGAACATTCAATGTCAAAATGACATCGAATACAAACAGAACATCGAATGCCTCACTTATTTCTAATTTTGATATTATATTCACGGAACGGTTGCGTTCATTATATGCTAAATATTTTGTTAGCCGTACCTGTTCATTTCTCGTCTTCAAACCGGCTTAATAGACCAAACACATCCGAGATGATTCTTTAAGGCAAATCGTCAAATATTGTGTTAGATTATTCTTTTTAACCTAGTTAACACGATACTTATCATTTGATTGCTCTTATTGTTTTTTCTTATCTCCCGAAAGAATATACAGCCCAATCCCGATTTTTCGAATCACCGATTATTTCAAGCAATTGTTTGTTTCTGTACCAAAAAATAGGAGGCATTTAACCTCCGCTATTAGCACGTCCCAATTTTACGAACCACTTTCGATTTCTCTTGGTGATGCAAAGTATCGATATTCCACTGTAAAGTCTGAACAGTGGATGATGCATTCACTTTTCTCCTCAGTAGTTAAACGTTTTCCTTAAAGCGTTTTGCCTTTTTCCATGGAAGTTATTTATCTTTCATGAAAAAGGAACGAAGAGGATTTAGAATTGATTAACAATACAATTTGACCTTATTTAAAGTGCTGACAAGCAATTAATGTTTTCTTCCTTATACAAGATGATGAACACAAGGAAGGGATTCCTCTAACAGAAGAAGACCCACAAGAGGACGAAGACCTCAATGAAGTTAATGTTAATCAAAGTAAGCAATACACTTTGTCTACAACTGGGAAACAGACAAAAACATCACTTTAGGAGCTGAAACCTTTATTAGAAGACACCTTGGGTGTCACAATTTAATTGCCCCATGCAAGGTAGTTTCCTCATGAGAGGTTACGAGAACCATGATGTAACCTACCCCCACAGGAAAAAAAACGACTCCTCTTAAAGAGTTTTCTTAAAGTAAATGATCTGCTAAATTTAGGAATACTTTCCTTTAAAAACGTTTAAGTGATTTTCGTCGCAATAGTACTTGGAGGAGCAATGATCATTATATAACAATATATGTGTAAAAAAAATACAGTTCAAAGTGACTTGAATGAGAATCGTGAAAATTAAGTCCCAAGTGCCTTGTTAGCATATTATACCTGCATATTATACGTGTATAAACAAAATCTTATCCAGGTATTCTGGATATTTGACTAGTTTGGGAGTAAGATAAAACCCTCGTTTGTAACGAGTGTTGAACAACTTCAGTTATTCTGGATATTTGGCTAGTTTGGGGAGTAAGATAAAATCCTCGTTTGTAACGAGTGTTGAACAACTTCAGTCATTCTGGATATTTGGCTAGTTTGGGAAGTAAGATAGAACCTTCCTTTGTAGCGAGTGTTGAACTACTTCAGGTATTCTGGATATTTGGCAAGTTTTAGAAGTGAAAACGTTTTAGAACGAGTGTTAAAAAACTATCGTGACCGGACGTTGAGATTGAGTTTCAGTCCAACTACTGCAAAAGGCAGTGATAATTTAATTAATGAATAGAAGGAAGAGTCTAAGAGTAGATTAAGGTAAAATGCTACAGTGTTCATAGTCCTTATGACACATTAAATAAAAGGAATTGACGCGGGATGGGTGGTATCAAGAAACAGTAGCTTAATGATAAAACCAGTTTAACGTTGCAACGTGGCAAGAAAAGTGTGCTTTGCACTATGGTTTACCGAAAAGTGTATCGTTAGAAAATGTGCTTTTTGCTTAAATATTGCACTTGCTAATTAGGAAAATCAGAGCAAAAATTTTCTAAGCAACCAAAATAACCTCTGTAAATGTGGGGTTCAATTTGCTCATGTATAGGAAATGGCGTTGACGCATTTGAAGGCGACATTATGATGACGGCTGAGCAATGGGAGGAAATGAAGAGAGAGTTTAAACGAACAGGACAACCAATGCCATAAAACAGAATCCTGAAGAACGCAGATAGACAAACAATGCTAACTTCATTTATTCTCAGAAGTCATGCTAAATTGTGAAACTTAATATGTTTCCAACTAATGTAAATTTTACATCAAATAAAGTTCACTTTGATCTGCCTTGTCGTTTGTATTTTAGTTTGGAAATTATAATTAAACCGTAATCATTGTGTTTCTCGTGCAGTAAAGTACTGACTTGTCTTATCTCTTAACACTGAAGTTTACCAAATAATAGTAAGAAACAAATACATTACCCACCCAGGTCCATCCTATACACGCAATGATAACATTTTTTTACAATAACTGTCTAATTTCTCGCGCGCTGATTGGCTCATTTTTATCATCAATAAGAGTACAGACGGATAAAATTTTAATTTATGCAAGCTTTCAAGTTCAACTTTCAGCTGTCAAACTGTCAACTTTTTAACCAATGAGATTTTATGGACTTTTTTAAGTAGCCAATCAAAAAGCGAGAAAAGCTATTGACAATGTTCGCGTCATTTTGAATAAAATTCACTTATCTTTGTTTACGGCAAGTTTACGGCGTCTTTTCCCCTCATTTATTCCCAGCATTTGACCATTTTGGGTATACTGCGACACAGCCACTTTGACAATGTTATGACGCAATTTACCATCAATAAGAGGACGGACGCACAAAACACTGACGTCAATTTGTGAAATAGAGGACATTTTAATCGACTGTGGTGATTTCCGCAGGCATTCGGTTGCGCCCAAAAGTATAAACGTCGTTCTAAGGGCCTTTTTTTATATTGACGGTTTTGAACGAAAATTAGAGCTTAAATGTTTAATTTCGTTCTTGCATAAGCTGCATTAATGTCTTGTAAACATAGCAAACCGATTTTAAATCACTATTTCATACGAAAAGGAAAACAAGGTATCAACACAAATTAAAGTTCAAAATAGGAGAAAGAAGAAAACTACCAAACCTTAAACTTAATTTCGATATCTTATGCTGCGCAAATCTAGTTTAAGTTTTCCACTACTTTCAAAATAGTCAATAATGTCTTAAGGCAAGACCTGACTTGTCAAGCGTTACAGATGATGACTTAAGCATGTGTGCTATTTGTGACGCTCATCACAGCCGGTCCATACACTTTAGAGATTCTTAACTCGTTTGCCACGCTATGAGGATCGCTTCCAGTCTGCTCCAATGCTATAATCCTATCCCTGTACCATGGACACACCAGAAGACAAAAGTGCCTTCGGTATATTTTGTTGCTGATGCAGTAAATCAAGGGATTGACGCACGAATTCAACATGCAGAGCACCACGGTAAAATGATGCATGGGTGTATCTAGTTCGGTGATGTCGTATTTAAACAACATGTAATACAGTTGGTTAGGAAACCAACATACTCCAAGCACGATGGCCGTTAACATACACATGCGTATTAAACGTAACCCAGCTTTGCCTCTATTCGTCTGAAAGAGAGCTGGTGATGACTTGACGTGGTTGTTAAGGCTTAGAATGGTTACGGAAGCTGTAAGAAGGGGAAGGAAGAACTTTCCTGAAAATTCCAAAATAGCCACAACTCTTCTGGTTGTTCCATGAGTAAGAACAACCCACTCACACTGCGGCTCGTTATCTGGACTGGTCGTGGCTTTCATTTCAAGCAGGTGCGGAGTATTCAAAAGCACAGAAAGCGCCCAGATGCACACCACACAAATGTTCACTCGTGGCCTCGTTAAGGTTGTTTTATACTTGGTTGGGCGAGCTACAGCAAGCCATCTGTCAATAGCCATGCATGTGACTGTATACACAGACACGATACCCAGCGTAAACACGAGGTACTGAGAAAATATTACTCGGCAGAAAAACTGGCCAAAGCCTCCGGGCGGAACTGAGATTGAGTCAGGCCCAACTACGTAAACAGGGGTAGCTAAAATACCAATTCCTTTGAATTAAAAAGAAAATGTATTTAAAAGCTTTATATTATTAAATACATGATATGCTTTGAAAAGAAGTTACACTACTGCCTTTTTATCATTTTTCTAAAAGCTTGGTAACATATTAAACATATGAATGCCGTGTTATGTAGTTGTTTTTACATTAGCATAAGTTAACGAAGTTATGACGTGTTAATGCATAGACAATAACCACTTGTTGTTCACCCAGCCTAACGCAATCACACCTGCTCCTGCGGCTCGGATTTAATTAAACCTTCGAATTCTCCCAAACTGTCTCTCATGTTTGCGTCAGGCCATGTAAACACTCTTACCATTGCATTTTTAATGGGTATTCAGAGGGATATGGTGCTGCGTCAAAGATAAAAGTTATCTTTTATTTATGCAAATGTTGACGATCTAGGAACTCATGACAGCTTAAAAGCTAGATTAATTATTTAACGCTGTATTTTAAATATTAAGTGAAATTAGATGGGAGTTAAACATTTATATATTTGGCGCTGCTGTGGCAACGCTTAAGAGCTCTTCAGAGCTTATTGTCAGCATGTATGTATAAGTCACATGATTTTGGTAGAAGTTAAACATCAAGCAAGCGAATATATATGGGTTATTGACCAAGCAACGAGTCAAGATGGCTTCAGAAAGTCTTATCAGCACGAAAGTCTTGTCACCATGTATGCATAAGTCACACGAAGTCGGTAGAAGTTCAAAAACATGTTTCACACTGTGAAACATTAAGCAAGTGAATACATTTGGGTTATTGACCAAGTGTGGGGTCAAGATGGCTGGATATTGTCCAAGGTTTTTTTTTTTTTTGCGTATTTATGGACCAAGACGGAGTCGAGGTCCATAAACACGCTAAAAGAAGAACGAGGCCAAAGTCCAGTAATCTTGACCGAACAAGCTTCGGGGAACTTTCTCTTGCGGGACGCAGCGCGTAATTTCGAGTGAGTGAGTGTCATCTTGACCGCCCGGGGACAGTGCCAAGTATTTGGTTCATCTTGCTTGCTCATGGAGCTAGCCATATAATAAATGAAAATTCCACATGTTTAAACAGCGGGAGAAAGTTGTAGTACATAAAAAGATCATCGCAGTTATGATGCAATAGAGCTGGTTGTAAAAATAAAGCCAAAATAAATTCGGACTCATGCTAGTACAATTCTCACCGAAACCTCTCCGATTCTAAATTTCATAAATATTTTTTGAATTCTGCATATTCAGCGGCTTTTCCGCCATTTGTTTTCTTATCTTGGTAGTGAATGATCCTTACCTTGTACTAGCATGGCTAACAAGTTTAACAGAGCCGTGCGAGGAACGTCCATTGAAGTGTAAAGTAGTAATTTAAAATGGTTTCACTTTTCAAACAGAAATAGAGGAAAACTCAGTCAGTACTCTTCTTGGCGTAACTTTAAATTCATTTTAAACGACACCAAGGCAAATTCTCTGTTTAAGAAAATGACAAGTGTACTTGAAATGTTAAAACATGCCAAAGAAAATTTTTCATTTGAGGAATGTTGCGTGGGTGAACAGAATGGCAGGCCGTATTTGCAGGTACTTGAATTGTTTCCCAGAGGACGGAACTTCCCATCTAATTTACGCAGTGCAAGTAAATAAATTTACCTCAAGGCTTTTAAGGCAGCCTACTTTCTGACCAAAATAGTATTGTTATTCTCAAGAAATACCATGGTCATATTTACTACAGAGCCGACAGCCTCCAAATTGTCTACCTAGCAAATTTATTAAGTGAAACTAACGTAAGAATAAGCTCCTAACAAGTAGCAATTAACTAAAGTAGATTCATGAGCGGTAAAGAAGTGAATTTTGTCAATCAGTCGGTACAAAGATGCCGCTTAAATCTAGAGGCATGATTTTCGGAATGAAAAATTGATTTTGTAATTCAGGCTGAGGAAAACTGACGACATTTGGTGATATATTGTACATCTGAAACTCTTACACTTTTCCATTCCTATAGCACGTCGACCTATAAAACTTAAACTAGAAGTAGATATTTTCGGTTCCTCTGTGTTTTTTGGAAGTTTTTATTCCATTATATTCTAATTTTTTTCCTCCTGGGACGGACGATTCACTACAAAGATAAGAAAACAAATGGCGGAAAAGCCGCTGAATATGCAGAATTCAAAAAAATACTTATGAAATTTAGAATCGGAGAGGTTTCGGTGGGAATTGTACTAGCAACTTAGAACTGACATACCCAAACGCTACATAGAACGATGAAGAATTTAATTTAACGTTTTTATGAATGTTGAACGTAAATAAAAGTTTACTTTTTCTTTTATGACTGGTTTTAATACCCGAAATTTACAGTGAATTATTTTATAAATTGGAAGGGGGTAATTAAACCTGTCGCCCGTTCAGAAACGCATGCACTTGAAACTAAATCGTCACTAAATACTAAAGAAATCGTATTAAATATTGCTGATTGTAAAGTTTATCCCCAAGCACAAGTTATTTGCGTGTCAACACATCTACTGTGTGACAGAATTGCTGAAATTCTGCAGATATTGTTGTTCAGAAAGGAAGGTAAAACTCTGCACCAACCTGTTATCAAATCAGTAATGGCCAAACTTAAAACCAACGTGTTGTATGGCTTCTTCAGCATTGACTTGTTCTGAAAAATAACTACCAGCAAAAGACAGTTGCTGATGATGGCAAGTGATCCGATGACACCAAATATAATGTTGAGTCCTGAAGCCATCTTAGCGTATTCGAAGTAAATTCACTTTAACCGTTGCCTTTTGTGGTGAGAAATTGGATTTTCCAACGGTTGGCCTTGCATTGAGCCTCCACGAAAAGATTAGGCAGGTGCACCTGCGTTTTTTCCTCTTGTTGTGTTGTTCTCAGTTGTTTACGGTATGTCCCATCAGGTATTGTCATGGTTATTTACCCGAGTAAAAATCAGATGAATAATTTATAACTTAATTTTCTGTGAAGGTTGGCTTTTTATTATATCAATCTCTTGTTGTTTGCGTCACTTACACTCGCGCGGGAGAGGTTTCACTTTATGACACAAAAAGGCTGTATTTTTATTTATACCCTCTTTACATAAACCTACAAATCATTTTCTTTTTTAATTTTCTAGCGTTTTCATTTCTTACGGTGATAGCTGAATGTCAGTTGTAAAACAAAATAAATAACTTTCCATCACCGCCTTGCCTTAAATTACATTTTCACCAAAGTGATTAAGTGACACCTTACTCGAATCAGTGTGATAGATGTTAACGTTTCGAGCATTACTTAGTTGCGCTTTAGGGTTAGCCGTTCTTCAGAACAGCCTGAAGGCTGGGTAGACTTCAGTCGTTTCAAAAGACGACTTGGGGAGAGTTCAAATTCGGAAGGTCGTTAATCTAAAGTCTGCTTTTGAGTCGTCTTTAATTAGTCAATATTTGTTGTTCAGTCACATCGTTTGCTTCTAATAAAACTGTAGAAATGATTTCCGGAAGATAGTTTTTCGCTTGTGTTTAATTCAATCTCATTTACGCAATCGAATAGTATACTGTTAGTTATTAAAGCCGTTCCGATATGACCTCATTTGAACTTTTAACATACGTTCGAAGCTTAAACACACCAACAAGAACCATTCTAATTCGAGGAAAATTAAAGTTGTTTTCCAGTTTCCTTAAAATCAATGTGGGACTTGTTTTGAAGATTATGCGAACAGATTTATCTTTTTATCTTTTAGCATTTTTGAACTTTTTTTTTCTTCTGTAGCGCATTTGAATATATTTGCATAGATATTTGCGCCTTATAAGTTTTGAAATTATTATTATTATTTGAGGTTTTGTTAGCTTTGCCTCAAGTCTCCTGCTGACCAGTGATATTAAATTTCTCTTCAAACGGAGACAAGGTAGTTATCAATGAACTTCATTATAATAGCTTAATATCAAAAAAAAAGCAGCAACAACTTTTATTATTATTATGACTCGCATATTTACAATTTTTACAGAAATAGATATACAGATTAAGTTAAAAATGCTTGATAATAGCAACAGCACGAACCCGCAGGTAGCCTGGGCTAATCTAGGCGAGCCACATCTATATTTATATTAAAAAAATAAATAAATAAAAAATAAGATTGTTATGCAAATACTTATAGAAGGATTTACAAAACCGTTTAATACAAGTACATTTACATATCTCAACACATTTCAAATTTGTAAGTATTTTTTTTTTACTAATAAGTAATTTATTTTTGATTACGCTTTGTAGCAATCGCTGCAGGCAGTGAGTGAAATCCCGTGCCTGCTCGCCTTCTCCTTTTGCAACTTTGTTTTTTTTGTTGTTGTTGTTGTTGTTGTTTTGCCTGCTTATTGAATAACTTTAACTTTTGAATAAGATACTCCTAACGCAGTCTATAGCTATGCTTGGTGACCTTACAACAGAAAAAAGTCATCTTACCTACATAACCAACATGTCGCTTAAAAACCTCCAAATGAAATAACTACGTGAATATAAAAACAGGAGCAAAATATTAAATGAACATAATTAACCAGTACACAGCCCTTATTCGTTTTTCCCCCTCTTCATTTTTGATTGTGTGTTTGTAAAATTGTTTAGGTGTATATCCTAGCTCTTCCCTTTTTCATTTTTTTTTCGCATGGCCCAACCACTTAGCATGACTAGAATTTGCCATTTCTAAGTACCTATGCTCTCTCTATCTGAAAATGTTAAACCTAAAATTCATTAATAATTTTTTATTTATTTTTCCCTTTTCTTCTTGTATTTGTAAATCTAATAGAGCACAAAGTAAAGATTCTTGTTGTTGTTGTTGTTGTTGTAGTTGTAGAATAGCAATGACTGAATGAATAGATGAGAAGTAAGTAAATCATCCAATAGATGTAGTGGTTGTTAATAGCGGACGCAAGGATAGAACTAACTGGGTCTCTTTTGAAGTATTGGACTATGCAAAAACTAATTTCCTTGATTCTATATTACAAGTTGAGAGACAGACCTAAAAGTATGAAAACCTATCTAAAATATGAACAAATGAAAGTACATAATTTAACAATCGTTAGCTATGTTACGATAATTGCACAGCAGTGTCTTCATGAAACGACAAAATTTTACAGTGGAGTTTGGCTATGACAGTTTCAACTTTGGTTATAGCTGCTGTATATCCGCCACTGGAGCTGAGCGTGCGCTATTATTTTTTTCATAGACGCACGGCTGGAAATAATAGAGTGTGTATGTCCCGGATCTTGTGTTGCAAGCTCAATCATCGCCCCTTCTCGGATGTAAATATTTTTGCTTTTTTATGCTACATTCTGAACCTAATAAAAGATAGTGATTCTGTGTTTTCTAATAAATCAATGCACTTTTGAGGTCTAGAAAAACTGCTGAATGCTCTTGCGTTCCTCTCTTCCGTCCTCTTGCAGTTTTTCTAGCTCTCAAGCGAGCATTATTTTCGTACAGAACAAGGAACATCATCTTGTATAGAGTAAAAAGACAACAGCAATGGACTGGAACGTAAATATCTAAAACATCTGCTGCTGTGAAGAATAATCGTAGAAGTGCCAGCAAAAATGTTTTCTCCGGTTTACCGATGCGATGCGTCTAGGATATGTGTAGAATAGGTCAAAGACAAAAACGCGGGGTTTTTTCGGTATACAAGCATGACCGAACAAATACAGAGTACCACCTGACCTCTTTGACGACTCCGTATTTAATATAAATTTCGTACCTTAAACATTCGTTCTTTCAAAATTAATATTGCACGGCTAGCTCAAATTACAAGAGCGATTGTATTGCATCTAGTGCCAAATCATCCTAACCAAGTCTTTCCTTTTTGTCAAAAAGCATGCATAGGCATGAAACTTTGCACGCTAATACCACGAAGCTGGTAACAAAATTGTGGTGAAAGCTTAAAAAGATGGATGGCCACTAGCATTTTGTAAATTTTCCTATTTTATTTGGTAATGCAGAATGAAAGCAGTACGTTCAATCAGCGATATCGTAATTTGAATCAGATTAGACACTTCAAAAACACCAATCATTTGTTTTCCCTTAAAAACCTCATTAGATATATTTTGATCAAGTAGTGGACTAATTATAATAATCTACCTGAAACTAAGAATGTTGATTAGACGTTGGCTTATTTTTCTTTGTGAAGCCGCATGCGGAATGAAAGTAATCCTGAAATAGAAGAAAACAATTTAGCTAAATACAAAATTAATCATTTTTTAGAACACAAAATGAAGACAGTTATAAGAAAAAGTCGGCTTTTATCAATTAAATAGAAAATATTAAGGAGGATTTTGATCGGCCATAAGAACGATTGTGATCAATAGTGTCGTTTTTGTCAGTTACATCCGTTGAAAGCCATTGTCTAACTGATGGTGGAATTAATACAAAGGTTTCACTTGCGTACTTTTCTGGAGTGCCAAATAAATTTAATTTTACAATTCAAAAGCTGTGCTAGGAAGCTGCGTGGACCAACAGTGTGTTTTAATAATATGCGGTAGGACTACAAAAAAACTACCGCTTATTTATCGGTACTTTTGAGAAAATCACGATTCTACATAAAAATAACTTAACAAACTCCAAAACCATACTTAAAGGTATCTATCACTAACCTCTCGAAAACAGTAAAGAAAATCGTTTAGCAGACCTTTGCAATTGAAGCCAGAAACTCTTATATCAATGAGAAAACACGAATGAAAATGAACATCGATTTTTTAACTTTGTAAGTGATAACTTGAAGTGTTTTTGTCTTTTTTTTGATGGTGTCTTACGACGCGTTGCTTTGTAGCTTGGTAGACAATGTGAGGATCAATTTTTAATCAATTAAATATGAATTCTTCTGAAAAAACAAACTATTTTCAAATGTCATTTTGGCAGAGCAAGAAAACAAACTTTATGAGCTTCAAGCACTTTATGACTGTGCCCAATTATTTTCTGAAGTTCGTTATTAATTCTTGGGGGGAAATCCCATTTCCACATCAGTTCTCCGACCTCTTCAATAACAGACTTAAGAACTTAAAGATAAATACATTTGCCGCCAGATTGCTATTTAAGTGCTTCAATTTGCTCAGTGTAGCAGTAAATGCTGTCAAGTTAGGAAGAACGATTAAGTTTAAGCTTCGTGGTTTAAATGGATCATATCTGAAGGAGCATACAGTAAAGATTGGGATAACAGTTGAATTCCAGTTTTACAACAACAAAATCAGGATGTTAGATTACTGTAGTAAGTACAATATTCTGCTTCAACTCAAATATTATTTCTTTTAGAAAACGAGTTTGACAAAGAGGGTAATAAACCATAAAATATTTAATTACTTAGCTCCGAGGCAGTTTAGACATTTCGCAGTCCCGAAATTGTTTCACTTGTTAAGTTTGAGAGAAAGTGAACTACTACAATTTATGGATCTTATGTTACTGAGACAATTCGCCGTGCTTTGAGCTCAAGACATGTTATTCTTTAAGTAATTCGGTACCTTTAAAGACGAACAGCTCTTGGTCAGAGAAAGGGAAGCGCGCGTGTTTACAAAGAGTTTACGTGACCTTGAAAGAAGTACAGTCTATTTGTGAAGTTTTTATTTACGACGAGAGTTAGTAATGGCGATAACACGCAAAGTTTGCATTGGGCTTAGTCAATTTGAAGCTTCAATATTCTACTCCGCTTGTCATTTTGAAGTGACGTCAAACATGTTTAAATAGATTCGTACAAAACACCTACCCATCCAATCATAGCCCACATTAAACAAGCGTAATTTTATGGATCATAATTAAAACAAAAATTAAGAAATAGCAAAGGACTACTATAGTGAAATAGTCGAAACGCCAACTACACTTTGTGTGGGGTTGATAAAGTAATACTTACTTGTTAACTCCTCTACACTAAGGCCGCCAAACTGCCGTTTCATTTTTTTCTTCGACTGTCCTTGTCAAATGTTCCTCAAGCTAATAAGGTAAGAAAAGGCACTCCAGGTAAATCGAAAAATGATAGGCTAGGACATAGCTTTTATCGCGAATGATTCTGAATCAAATTAGACTTTGCTTCTTGTATAAATACTGAAACAAGGTCAAATCTATAAGCAAAGTATAAATTTTCAAGATGTAACGATTAACTTTTAGTTTAATATATTTTCCAGCTTTAAGAAGCAAAAATAGTTTATACATGGACCGATTAAGAAGGATTCCGTTCAATCAAAGGTAACAAAATTGCTACCAAGTTGACACTGAAAAGCCAAAGCTGTAAGGTGGGAAACAGTGGTATCAATTTTAGGCATCAATAATTTTTCTGGTATCAATAGGTAATGAAAATGTGTATGCAAAGTCCACTATAGGCCTAGTCAACCATTTCATTAATCGTTAATAATGCACGGTGTCTTTTTTCGTAGAAAACATCTGTTACTAAGAAAGTGCTGAGACGTCATGGCGTTTACTACGAACGACACAAACTCGGCAGACAATAAGACCAGTATCGACTACTCACGAGCCACTCTAAGGGTAACATTTGGAGTCATCGCTTCCTTGGCACTCTTAGGCAATGGGTTGGTTTGTGCGGTTATTCTTCGAGGTCGCAGCATGTTGAAAAACTCGTATAATATGATGATTCTCTCTCTGGCCTTCACTGATATGTTTACAGGTAGGGTACATGTGATAAAAGCAAAACTGAACGCTTAGAATAGGACGAAATTCAGCTGAACTCAATGCAGAGCAAGCCCGATATTAAAAACCAGGATTTTCCGGAAATCCGTCGAACAAACATTGTACAACCTGCCATTTATCAATTATACACTGACTAGGCTTTTCAACAGATCTATATCTATAACGAAGGCCATTTTAATGATCTATATACAAGGATTAAATAACTAAAAAAGAAACAATATGTTTTCGACTTATTTTCGTCATCACCATGATGTCAATACGTTTAAAACCTTTGGTTTTATGATAATTTTTCTTATCTAGCTTTTAGCTTTGTATATATCATTTTACCTCTTTTAGAGGACATTATGTCAATGAAGACTATTATTACGAACAAATTGTTTGATTAAAATGCAAATTTCTTATAACTCGACTCGAATATAACAAACACTGAAATTCAGTCTGAAAGAAAAAAAACGCTCTGATCATCAACTACGTTTAATCTGGAATACAAAATTCTTTTTTTACCAAATTGCAATCGCTGGATATAACAAGAAACCTTATTATACCGTCCTTGTAAGGCAAAATAAATAAAATGTCACTGATGCCATGGGTATTTTCACAAAGCTAATTAACATTTTTACATTTAAGAGCATTTGTCTATAAATATGGAGAAGCTGCGAAAATTAGGATTTTCTTTTATTTCGTCAAAAAGGCCCTTTTGCTCAACTATTTTTTAGAAATATGGTTTCAATTGTCAAATCGATCAGCCAAACTTGAGCATTTTCAACAACATTCACAAGGACACTTGCATTGATTTCATATTTACAGTTTGTAATTTATGCCTTGAACATTTCTCTGCAACACATCATTCTGCAACTATCGCGATTAACAGACCAAATTTCAACTGAGTTGATAAGATCATAACTATTCTAGCATACAAGCAAACGTTCTTGAGTTTTAAAATTTGATCCATCATTTAAAAAGTACCGGCATCTTTTCCGATTTGATTAATTTTGCCTCTTTCTTGATGGTTTCTTGCAGGAGTTATATTAGCCATTACTCCTGCCTTTGTCATAGGAGACGAAAACTTTCCCGTCCCGGGAAACTTGGCAGGAGATGTTTTTTGCCATATTCTTAGTTCCCAGTACTTCGTCTTCACCTTCGGCAAGATCTCTGTTGCCATAGTCATGCTATTGGCAATAGACCGCTGGTATGCAATAACTAGACCCGTCAAGTATAAAGCTACATTCAAGCGGCGGAGAGTCATTATGTACATTACAAGCGTCTCCATGGTTTGTTGTGCACTCAACTGGCAAGCGTTAATCGAGAAGAAACTTGTCATGGAAGACGGAACTCCCTCTTGTGTTTGGATCACGCTGATTGAAAACAAGTTCTCCTCTCAGATTTTCACTGTCGTTTACGTAACGTTTACCTTTTTCATTCCCTTGTTCATCTCCATGATTACCTTTTTCCACTTGCATCGAGTAATGCGGAGGTCACGTGATCGTCTGGCCAGGAGCAACAACACGAAATCTTTTAAAAGCCTTTTGCGCATGTGCGCTATAACAGGATTGTTCCTGGCACTGTGCTGGATTCCAAACCAGTTTGTTTATGTACTGTCAAAGTTCAACATCACGCAGCTGGATACACCTCTCCATCACGCCACAGTTGTTTTAGCCATGTTCAATTCCTGTGTAAATCCTTGGATTTACGGAGCTACCAACCGTAATTACAGGAAAAAATTCGCAAGAATTCTCTGTTTCTGGAAGAAAGTGGAAGTCGCGCCAGAAGAGACAGACATTACAGGAAAGGAAAGAGGGACCAGAAGTAGCCACGATGGAAGATTTAGTAAGACAGAGCATCAACTGGGAGGGTCAAGTGTTGTGGACTACTCGGCATTTGTACCTGAGAGCTCCCAAGAGAAACACCAAGAAGGAAGCAACGGAAATATCTCAATGACCGGAATACCAGGTGACGATGACGAATCCCAAATTCGCGACGAGACCACGAATGAATCCGTCACACAAAGCAAGCTATAACTTCAGGGAAGCATTGTCTTAATCGACTTGCTTTTATAATAATAACATCGACTTGACTTATTATCATGTTAGATTTAAGCGATAGAGTACTCTTACCGTGTATAGATAGCCTCATCTAAACACGAGGGGAGTTGGGAGATTTCGAGACAGTTTATGCATAACTTTCGAGAATTCTCTCAACCCCCCGTCTGCAGCAACCGGAAAGACATATAACAATGCTGACTAAGACAAGAATCTCTTGTGTAGAAAAAGGCGTTTTTTTTGTTGGTAGTTATTACCACTTATATGTAATCTCTAATTATTTTCATAAAGTCTGATTGATCCAAATGTGGTTTTAATAACCGTCAGTCTTTTTCTACTATTTCTTGCTAGTAATACTTTTGATTACTGTGTTTTCTGCATTATTTTCATTTTACTTCAGTTGTTTTTACAGTTTTATGGGCTATTTATGTCTCCTTTCCTTGGTGTTTCTGTGTTTCAGTTTTTGCCAACAGACGAGCTTCATTTGCTCAGAGCATCATAAAAAAGAGAGACCATCTACGTTTTAGAGTAAAATTTGGCCATGTTTAATGGCCGCTTTTATTATTAAAGATCGATCATAAAAAGAAGCAAATGAATAACTAATCTATTAACTATTAAGCTCTAGCAAAGGTGAGGGCACAAGGAAAAAAAGGTAGTCCCCAAAAATATATGCAATACATCAATTTTAGGTGGAGAGAGGGGAGGAAGTGGATTGAACTTGCAGAGCGTGTCAATGTCCTAAGAATGAGAGGAAGAGTAAGTAACGATATCCTCTCTTTATCCTCTCTTTATGTGTTGTCGAAGCTAAGTACTTTTCCGTAAGAGGTCATGACTATTGCTCAACCTACGCTGCTATTGTAATTTCGGTCACAGGATAGTCTTCTGACTATTGCTCAATATTTTTGTCTGATACCTGTCATGCCCTTTAATGTTCAACTGTCACCAGGCTCCTAAGGTCTATTTTGCTAAGTAAATTATAATCAAAAACTTATCTCTAGTGGGTAGGAGTCATAATTTTTCATTTGCTGGCAAACAAATTCCTTTTAAATAATGTAGTGGTAATAGGGTATGGTAGGTAAAACTATATTGTAAGTTATGTTCTGTTAGTGAAACAGTTAACTAAAGTGCCAAGTTTGTAGAAGAGTTTTGTTACGTAAATTTAGGTTCATTACCTAACTGTAATGAAACATTATGTATTAAACTTAGTGGTAATGCTTTTTATCATCGAAAAAAGTATCTACATAAATTTAATAACCAATATAGTTGGCTTATATCGCGATCTGTCTGCTTGAAATTAGCTATTTAGTTTCATGAGAAAAAAAAAATTGTTTTGTGTAAATCGTACAAGTAATTATAGCAACAAAGCAACGGAGTTTAATAATTACTTTTTGACACATTTTGTCTATTAAGTGGATTAATTTAGTCTTATTAGAGCGGTTTTCAATTGAGTGTCGTAAAACCAAAACCAAACCAATTACTTACCAATTAGACTACTCAGCCAATCTCAAACCGAAGTAAAACCAAAACCAAAGTAATTGTTTAATTACTTTCAACACTCAATTGAAAACCGCTCTATTGTTTTAATTTAATTACATTATTACAGTTAATTTAGTCATCTACTGACCAATCGTATGATTACTTTACTGTGATATTTTATTGCAAGGTACCGTAATAAAATGTAAGTTAGTGTATTAGGGTATGAGTGTGTTAGGGTATTAGGGCATTAGGGCATTAGGGTATTAGGGTATTAGGGTATTAGGGTATTAGGGTATTAGGGCAATAGGGCATTAGGGCATTAGGGTATTAGGGTATCAGGGTAATAGGGTATTAGGATATTAGTGTATTAGGGCATTAGGGCATTAGGGCTATAGGGTATTAGGGTATTAGTGTATTAGGGTATTTGGGTATTGGGGCATTAAGGTATTAGGGTATCAGGGCAATAGGGTATTAGGGTATAGGTGTATTAGGGTATTAGGGTATTAGGACATTACAATATTAGAGTATTAGGGTATTAAGGTATCAGGGGATAAGGGTATTAGCGCATTAGGGTATTAGGGTATTAGGGTATAAGGGTATTACGGTATAAGGGTATTAGGGTATTAGGGTGTTACAATATAATACAATGTAATGTTTAGTCTTGCAACGTAAGCTTAGCCGGGCCTATACAAGCTGGAAAGTTGTTGTGGACCAACTACATACAGGTTGTGTATGAAACAAGTTATCAATAAAGAACATAAATAAGAACAACTTGTTCACAGCTAAGATGAACTCCTTTTCATAAAGAAAACCGATTTTCGTTGATAACAATATGTCGATGCCTAGTTTTTCCTACTTTGAGATTTTAGTCGAGAAGACATACGTTCTGACATGCGCAGTGAATGCTGGTTAGCAAGATTACATTTCGCTGTACTGTACGGAAAAGCTATATTGAGCACTAAACGTTTAGTTATCAACAACAAGCTCTCTAGTCTGTCGAGCTTCTCAATCCTGGAAGTTTTTTTTTTTGTGACTACAATTACAAAAGTACAAGAATGATAAATGAGCTTCTCTTTATTGGGGTAATAGGTACTGTATGTAAAATGGTTTGGATTTGATATTTCTTCGAAATACTAGAAGTTACTAAAAATAGATCATATTATACCGACTTTCATGTTTATTCAGATTATTCACTTCGAGATAATACTTGTTTCACAAGAAAAAATTTAATTCATTATATTATGCATATTTGAGGCTTAGGTAGCAGCAGTTCATGCCGTTGCTTCCAATTCATCCGTCGAGGGATCTCTTTCTTACATGTATTCTTGATTTAAGTGTCGTTGTCAGAGAAAGCCGGGCAGAGCAGAAAGATCGATATAGCTATCCGAAAACATTAACAATCATTACATTCGCCGACGAAAAAAAACATGAAGCCACCGGCAACTAGGACTTCAATTCTAGATTAAAATATACTGTGGCTAGGCCGAGATGAATAACAATATTGCATGTTAATTAGAACATCCTGTTTGCTTAGTCTGCGTCTTCGCTGCTATGTCAGTGTTGTTTGGACTCGTCGTTACGAAGAAGTTTATGGACCAACGCTTGCCTCAAAAGCCCTTCTATGCCTTTATATGATCTGAAACATAATATGTAGTCATGGCGTTTAAATCAACCTGCAGAACGTTTAATTATCATATCTATCATATTTTTGAGTTACTCAAGTTCCAGCATCTGTTCATAAGAATGACACTGAGTCAAGCATAAATTAGATTGGGGGAAAAGTGTTTGCCCCTCGTTGTGAGTTTTGGTGACGTCACACTACTTTTCAGTGTTGGAAAACGTTTATACAAAAAAATTACATGACAGCCTATCTCCTCAGAATAAACCAAAAGTTAATTACAAGAGTTTAGAATTGTGGCCATTTTTAACATAGCCATCTAATGTGAACATCAGAGGTGGAGCATACTTTTCTAACGGTTATACTGGAGAGAGCTATGGACTAAGTAACAACAGATATATATCCTTTCGTTTTTCGCGATGCTGAGAGGTGCTTAATTCAAGACCAAATATGGAACTTTAAAATGAGGATGAGGACTCTCTTAGTAATCTTTATGTTGAGTGAGTATAACCTTTTCTTCTTAAGGGAGGTTCTGAAAGGGTTTTCTGAGAGAGAGATGAGAATACATCTAAAACTTTGACTGACATCTGAGAAATGAAGCGTTTTTAAACTGATAACCGAGATCGAGAAATGCAAAAATTAATTACTAACAGCTGAGAAATGGGCCGAAATGTGGACTTATAGCTCACGAGAAATGGTAGAAAATTTAACAGATATCTGAGATTCCAGCACACCTATCTAAATCCCTTAGGACTTTAGGTTTTGGAAGCCCTTAACTGCTGATCAAAGCGGCTAAATACTATACCTTTCCAATTGGTACTAAATGTTTGTTAAGTTGAACACTGACCCAGAGGAAAATAGCAAGTAACAGACCGATTTTCGGCTCTCATGATCTATTTCCATAGCGAAACAACATTGACTGCTAACAGTCTTATTTTTATCAGGGAAAGCCGACTTAAACAGTTTTTGTATGACATAATTATTCTTCATAATTTTCATAATTTTTAACGAGCTGTTTTTCTTCTAATCATACACCTGTTCTCGAAACATCAGTCAAGAAGTTGACTTCATAATAAGGATCACCGAGTACTGTTGCCGGCTCGTCAGAATTTTCTGTTAGTTTTTGACATCTTTTTGACAGGGTTTTATGAGCGCTAGGTTTCTCTTTGTTTCTCTCGAAAACTCAACTTTGTTGTCTGCAATTAGGCCGCTCAATCTCCTTTGTGAAGTACATAAGGTCTCAAAGGAGGACACTTTGGAAACCGATAAACTTTTATATGTAAAAGGTTAAACTATCAAACTTGGCAAATTGATCTCAAACTAAAGTTGGAGGCAAAGAAAAGCGCGATTTATTATGTAACCACAGCAACGGTGTTTTCACTTGTGACGTTAACATGTTATCTTCACTTGTGAAGATATCTTGTTTTCGTGCGAAAGCCCACCTGGTAGTTCACCGGTGTTTATATAGGAAATAAGATTTTCTCCACCGTGTGCCATCTTAGAAACACAAAAAAGAAACGAGAAGTTTACAAATGAGAAAAATATTCTCGATAGTAAGGTTCGTTACTTTTACTTTCCACTACTTGTACTTTCAAACAAATATCTCCAGTGTATTGCTTCACGAGTGCTTGTTTTACACGAATATTTAATGCTGCTGTCACCAAACATTTTTCTTTTTGGCGGACGACTGATGAGGCTCAAAGGGAGCAATATAATTTGACCTACCGCGGTCTACAGTTTTTACATATTTAATTTTGAAGTCATTTAAGTACGTCGGATGTGGATAAAAGACGTGATATCCTGTTCTTTTCGTCAAGCATAAAAGGTTTAAATGATTAAAACTGAGGTTTGGATTAAGTGGTTTTGTTAATTTCCTCTCTGCAGCCAATAAAGTATCTTTCTGCTCATTGATATCTTTCGGTAAGGTGTGTTTGGGTTCTGCATTGACAGCAAGTTGACTAAAAGAAAAACCAGTTTTGTTTAGCTACGATCATACAGACAAATGTAAACTTTACCAAGGCAGCACACAGTGCAATTACATGCTTAACTTCAGTCGTTTAGCTTTTATGTTTGTCTTGTATGTAAATCTAACCACTTTTCTCAGTTGTTTGAAAGTTGCTGTTAATGTACCAATGTTTATTCAGACTAAAGGAAAATGCGTTGCAATTAATTTTCAACAGCTTTACAGCTCTTTCGCTTCGTTTTTCTCGCTATATTCTTTCTTATTTCTGAACAAAGTTTATTTCCAAATATTTTGTAGAAGATTATTCCTTTTCTAATGTTGTCCGCAGAAATGTTCTTTTTGACCTATGCTTGACCGTGAGCTGAAAGATCGTCATGAATTATTTGGTAGTTGCCAAGGTGACCAAGGTTACTTTTCCCCCGGGCAAAAATAAATTCACTTCTTCATAGCTTTGTTTCAGAAATACCCAAAGAAAAAAGTTAAAGACATTATGTTTATCATTATCACTGAACATTGCGTGGAAATCTTTTTTATTCTATCGTCTGACTGGATTTGATATTTTGAACCGTTTACGGAAAATTAACTTCTCAAACTCATTAATAATTCATCAGGTTTAAACAAAGGAAATCATGACGGCGACAGTGTTTGGACGTCTGATCTTAATCAGCATAAATTTTTACGATATCATTTCTCCGTTTTCTCCTTAGTTTTAGTTTCGATTTGGAAGATATATAAAACACTTAAGACCATATTTTCAAACACCTCGAGTTTCGTCAAAAATACTCTGCTGCTCGTCGCAATGTGGTCAAATACGGTCGATCGTTCTCTCCTTTACACAGAGAGGATCTGAGCAAAGAGACAATTTGATCAACTTATTTCTCAAAATCAATGCCAAGTCAACGTAGCATGGTTTAGAAAAGTTCACTGAAATAACTCACTGAGAGAAAAAACACGGCCCGCATTTTCACTTGGGGTCGCCGCCCAACTAACAAAAACATTTGCATTACTGCGTAGAATTCTCAAAATAACTGACAAATACATGCATAGGTAAAGTTTTCGTTATATCTAACTTATAATTATTTTCAAAAACACAACAACGCTTTTTGGTTTTGGGAACATGTTTCGATGTTTCAAACATCATCATCAGCCATAATGAATATATAAGGTTACAGAAAGATCGTTATTATATATGTAACAACCTATACAATGAGCCTTTATAAATTTGAATTAATGTAAAATGAAAACTTATTTAAACTAACCAATAAAACAGGATGTAGATACTGCAACATCTGACACATCCAAATGCCATTTTTATAAACTACCATATATTGGTTTTTATTCTACCTACACAGGTAAGAAAATTTCATCTATTATTAATAAGTATTGCAAAGATTTAAATGTAAAAGTTATATTCTCTCCTTTCAAACTTAGCAGTATGTTTAGTCCTAGAGATTTTATTCCCGAGTCTCTTAAATCACGTGTTGTGTACCAGTTTACATGTGCGAGCTGTGGAGCTCGTTATATTGGTGAAACCAATAGGCATTTTCACACACGTGTTAATGAACATCTTTTTCGGGACAAAAATTCCCATGTTTTTAAACATCTCAATTGTTCTAAGCATTGTCGAGACAACTGTGATGCCTCCAGTTTTAAAATTATTGATTTTGCTAAGACTTTCTCACAACTTAAAATCAAGGAGAGTTTTCATATTGAACGGTTAAATCCAGAACTCAACAAACAAGTTGAGCATGTCAATTTATCGTTACACTTTTAAATGTATCTATTTCAGCTTAGTGGTTTTTCACTATTGTTCTTTTCAAAATTTTTTTTGGTTAGTTTAAATAAGTTTGCATTTTACGTTAATTTAAATTTATAAAGGCTCATTGTATAGGCTGTTACATATATAATAACGATCTTTCTGTAACCTTATATATTCATTATGGCTGATGATGATGTTTGAAACATCGAAACATGCTCCGAAAACTAAAAAGCGTTGTTGTGTTTTTAAAAATATTTACAACACTTGTGCTATCAAGGCCCTTTGGTTAACTTATAATTACAGCTCTTTGCTAACATAGGTATTTTTTTGTTTGAAAAGGTTAGTCATTAGCTCAAATTCACCCAATTTGACATTTCCTTTTGTAGTGGTTTATTTAAACGTTAATTAAGCAGCTTGCACCTAACGCAATTATTTTCTTGAAAATAGGTCTTAAGAACAAGGTTTCATTTGTGACTTTAAAAATCAATATATCATGATTCAAAGAAAAACAAGACAAAAAATGTCGCCTGTGAACCGCAGTCCCATAGCGAAACAAAATACATCAATTAATCTCCAATCAAACAAGTTTCAATCATTGATAAATTTTCAAACGATTACAATACATTACTGCTTTGGTCTAAAATATCTCAGTAAGAGCCATGCACCGGTAAAGGGACAAGTCCATACACAGCCTAAGTGAGGAGGGATTCTCACTTTGGTAGGTAAGATTCGCTTTTCTTTCAGTTTGTTCAGTAACATTGTGTAATATACAAGTGAATATATGAAATATCATATATTTGAACTGGGGATAAAGATATGAAGAAATGATTGATCATCGCGGTTATATACACAGCTTAAGCAACTGTGAAATTAAAGCCTGAAAAAAAATTCAGGCTTGAATAGGATTCGGACCCATGACCTATGCGATACCGGTGCAGTGCTCTACCAACTGAGCTATCAAGCCGACTGGGAGCTGGTCACGTTGTGACTTCGTAATATGCCCGTGGATGGTGAAGATACAAGTGAATATATAAAATATCATATATTTGAACGGAAGATAAAGATATGAAGACATGATTGATCATCGCCGTTATGTACACAACTTAAGCAACTGTGAAATTAAAGCCTAAAAAACAGGCTTGAACGGGATTCGAAACCACGACCTTTACGATACAGGTGCAGTGTTCTACCAACTGAGCTATCAAGCCAACTGGAAGCTGGTCATGTTGTGAGTTCGCAATAAGTCCGTAGATGGTGGAAATACAAGTGAACATATGAAATATCAAATATTTGAATTGCGGGCTTTAATTTCACAGCTGGTTAAGTTGTGTATATAACTGCGATGATCAATCATGTTTTCATATTGTATAATATCTTTGCAACTTTTAACTTTCGGTAGTCACCTTCCTAACACTTTTTTTAATTTTTGTTGGAAAATATATCAAACCAAAAGCCAAAGCTAAGCGAGCAACTGCTAATTTGAATTCTACATGACTCATTTACAACATTTTGTCTTAGGTTTTCTTAGTTATGTAAAATAACCCTAAGTGGCTTACTAGATTGAGGGAAAAGCCGAAGAAAACAAAGAAACTAAGTGGCTCTAAAACTGATTAAACTTAGAATAACAATTTAAAAGTCTAAGAATGAATTGTCAGTCTCATGACATCAAAGGTCTACATTTGTGTATTTATTCTCTTAGTAAGACAACATTTGTTTTCTAGTCCAGCACCTAGAAGGCATGAACACCACAGACTCCGCAGGAAATAAAACCTTTGTTGACTACTCACGAACAGCTCTAAGGGTAACATTTGGAGTTATCGCCTTGCTGGCGGTTTTAGGCAATGGATTGGTTTGTGCGGTTATTCTCCGATGTCGCAGAATATTGAAGAACTCGTATAACTTGATGATTCTCTCCCTCGCCTTTATTGATATGTTCACAGGTAAGATGCATGTGACAAAAACAAAACTTACCTAAAGAAATAAATATAGGTGATATAAGCCCAGTTTAAAACCAAAATCACAAGCAGAGATCTATTACAATGAAGAAATCTGGCAAGAGACAAGTTATTACAGAAGCAAATTTATTATAACTTAAATCGGTTATCACAAACACTGGAACAGCAGCTCAGTCCACGGAAGTGAACACATATATCTTATTAGTCGGGTAAAAGCCGACTCCTGTCAAAGAGCAGTCATGTGCAATGGGCAATACCGCAGAAATGTAATAAAGGCTTAACCTTCTTTGCACGATGTCAAAGTCAATGCCGAAAGAAAAAGATACGTCGAATATGTTAACAAATGGTGTCATCTTTTCTACGTTCAAACATACAGACCCAGACACCGTTCGCGGTAGATCCACTCTAAAAGATGGCGTAGTTAATGAGCGTTTATTTCGAAACGGGTCGTTCCGCGGACTCAAAAATGCAAAAGAATAAAATGATTTGGCGAAGGTCTTACTAGAATAAAACTAGAAATCAAATGAGTTATCAATGAACAAAAAATAGGCAGAGACTGTTACTACAGACGACAGAAGAACATTTACGAAAGTTTTAGGTACTCATAAAGACAAGCTGCCTCGGTAACAAACTCTAGAAAACAACAACAAAGATTCTATGTTGGACTGCATAAGTGGCTTACATCAGAGTGAAGAGAAACGTTATTGTCATATTTACGTGACCTCTATCATGATTATTACATTTCTAGTTTTTGCTCAAACAGAGTGCATTGTCAGCTGTTATTTTTTCTCTTTGTGCCATTAGTTTTGTCGCTCTTGTTTATATTATATTCGCATGTTGTGCAGGAATGCTTGTGGGGTATCAAATAACCTGGTGTCAAATGAATGTGATATATTGGACAAAGCATGTATACAACAAATGTGTGACGAATCAGAGTTGTGTGTACAACAAAATGATGTTGAAAAGGAAATAAAATATGCAGAACAAATCAGGTCTCGTTATGCGATGGGTGTTAATTGTAATATTAACAATCGTGAGTACCATGTGCGCAGCAGAAGAATACCTGTAAAAGGAAAACTAGAAAGGTCTCACGTAAAAGCACAAAAATTAGACATGTGTATGCGAATTCTTAAAAACATTCTTGTGTCGTCAACAATGTATCGCTACATCAAATGCAGACTTAAAACAAGGATTGATAATGACAGTATCAAGTTTGTAAAAAAGATGAGGAAGAAATGGCATATTACACGGTCGACACTGCAACGAAAATCGACGATTTGACTGTAGAGGGTCTGTGGGCAAATATACCTCTTTGTATAGCTGTAATATGTCATCTAGTGTGTACAAGAATGCGAGCCACAGAGGTCATTGAACCTGTGTAATGACATTGAAACAAATCCCGGGCCTCAGGACTATACATAGTATTGATCCTACTCTAACAATCAAGGCACCATATAGTCAAGCTGATATCATGTACTTTGGTGAAAATGCTGGAAAGCAATGTGTTGCTATGAGTTTAAGTGCGTTGATTTATAATTAGATAAAACTAATACATAGCTGTAATGACCTTGTGCAAATTGCTATGTCTGAGAAAAATACCAGCTTAGTTATAGTGAAAACTACACCAGTAGTCTACATCATTGTGATTCAGTAATTGAGGGATATCAGTATAGTAAAGTATTTCCAGACTACACACTCACTCGGTGGCAATTAAGAACTCAGAGGAGTGCAGATTAATACATATAAAATAACTGCAATGAACAGTGTGAGAGAAGAACACAACTGCTCTTGTAAACAATGTTATGCTGTAGGGCTTTATGCAATGTGTTACTCAGTAGCAAAGACATATGTGTAATTATTAAATACTAAGCGTGACAGAAACCCTTTTCTCCCCTAGCACATAAGTGACATCGCAACTCAATCAACTTCAGTACGATTAACGTAGATTAAACTGCCATCTATCGGTCAGTACAAATAAGCAATGTTTTCATGATGTACGATTATAGTTTCATAATATTTCTTTAAGACATGCATCTATTAGCATGTGCATATTACACATGCTATTTTTAGAATCGCTGCGCACCGCAAAAGATCAACACTCGTGGCAGTGTTTTTTCTCAGGACTACAAAATTATGTTCGTTTAAGTTACAAGCATCGGATATTGTATCAGAGTTAAATAATATTAATTGAACCATGTTTGTTTGTTTCAAACAACTTTTGTTCATTGAAGTTGAACTTGAAGTTGAATTGAATTGAATTTTATCTTCTTATATGGAGTCACAAGAACTGCTTGTCCCCTCAGCTAGTTCCAAGACTAATCGAAGCGGGGTCAAGAGTTTATCTTAAAAAGGAAAGAAAGAAAAAAAGTAATGATAATTAAGAATAAGAAGCAGCGATATTATAGAACGACGTTTCGACGACTCCATGCCATCATTCTCAAATTGAAATAAGATACGTTATGTGAGTTCGTTATATAGTGAATCAGCGATCAGCCGACTTAGTACGAAGACAGCTCTCCGATCTTGCGAAGAAAATTAACAGTGACTTGCGCCCAGTGTTTACGAGCAAGAAATTTGCTGAAGAAATCAAAGTGACGGAACCCAAACCACCTCTTGTTAACGAACAATGCGTTGTTTATGAATACAAATGTGATCTGTGTGACGCAGATTATGTGGGCTATACATGCCGACACTTATTTCAGCGCATTAATGAGCATATTAAGCATTCTGTCATTGGTAAGCACCTGCGGGACGTACACAATCTGAGGAACAAAGATCTCCGTGACCAATTTACAATCCTCAAGAAATGCCGTCGGAAACTGGATTGTTTAATTTATGAAATGCTCTTCATCAAAAACAAAACACCAACACTTAACACCCGATCTGACTCCATTAAAGCAAAACTTTTTATTTGACACTTCAAGCGCACCACGCTTGGTATTTTTATTTTTATTCATCGATTTTTTTTTTATCTCTTAATCATATGCACTGAGACCTTCACACGTACATTCACTATATAACGAACTCACATAACTTATCTTATTTGAATTTGAGAACGATGGCATGGAGCCGTCGAAACGTCATTCTTTAATATCGTTGCTTTTTATTCTTAATTGTTTATTGAAAACCTTACTTATTAGTAGTGATAATTTACAACAAAATTACAAAAGGTACAAGTTAAACAATGGAAACAACTACAGGTAACCGAAAACAAAGTAACAGTGTAACGTCCACACACATAAGCGACTAGAATACTAGTCGTTTCAACCAAAACGTTCCGGCAACGCTTTCGATTTTGTCTTTGTCATCATACTGTGTACATCTTCAAACGAGAACAGAACGAACTAGTTTGCCATTACCTTCTTCACAGGGCACAGGATTACAAAACATATAGCTCAATAGCATGTTCAACTGTTAATTTAGCCACTGAATGTTGAATTGAAAGCAAGGACGAGCAGTTTTTACCACAACGTTTCAACGATACACGGTTAAATGAAAAGTGATGGTAGACAATAGGCCATTTCCGAGTTCCTTTTGGCTTTGTGTCAAGACGAGTCTTCGTGTGAAATCATTTATATGAAAATGTGTTTCGCACACAGGTTCATTTCCATGCAGATCAAACTCATTTTCAAATGAAAATTTTAGCACGAGGACTCCTTTTGAATCACAGACCCAAGGTAACTCGGAAATGGCCAATTGTATTTTGTTGTTGTTGTTATCTTCGCAGGAGTTATACTGGCAATTACTCCTGCCTTTGTCATAGGAGACGAAAACTTTCCCGTCCCGGGAAACTTGGCAGGAGATGTTTTCTGCCATATACTTAGTTCCCAGTACTTCGTCTTCACCTTCGGCAAGATCTCTGTTGCCATTGTCATGCTATTGGCAATAGACCGCTGGTATGCAATAACTAGACCCGTCAAGTATAAAGCTACATTCAAGCGGCGGAGAGTCATTATGTACATTACAAGCGTCTCCATGGTTTGTTGTGCACTCAACTGGCAAGCGTTAATCGAGAAGAAACTTGTCATCGAAAACGGAACTCCCTCTTGTGTTTGGATCACGCTGATTGAAAACAGGTTCTCCTCTCAGATTTTCACTGTCGTTTACGTGGCATTTACCTTTTTCATTCCACTGTTTATTTCCATGATTACCTTTTTTCACTTGCATCGAGAAATGCGGAGGTCACGTGATCGTCTGGCCAGGAGCAACAACACGAAATCTTTTAAAAGCCTTTTGCGCATGTGCGCTATAACAGGTTTGTTCCTGGCACTGTGCTGGATTCCAAACCAGTTTGTTTATGTGCTGTCAAAGTTCAACATCACGCAACTGGATACACCTCTCCATCACGCCACAGTTGTTTTAGCCATGTTCAATTCTTGTGTAAATCCTTGGATCTACGGAGCTACCAACCGTAATTACAGGAAAAAATTCGCAAGAATTCTCTGTTTCTGGAAGAAAGTGGAAGTCGCGCCACAAGAGACAGACATTACAGGAAAGGAAAGAGGGACCAGACGTCGCCACGTTGGAAGATGTAGTAAGATGGAGCATCAGCCGGAACGGTCAAAGGATGTGAACTACTCGGCATTTGCACTCGAAGGCTCCCAAGCAAAACCAGAGAAACACCAATAAGAAAGCAACGGAAATATCTCAATGACCGGAATACCCGGTGACGATGGCGAAACCAAAATTCGCGACAAAGCCACGATTGAATCCGTCACATAAAGCAAACTATAACTTCAGGGAAGCATTGTCTTAATCGACTTGCTCTTATAATAATAACATCGACTTGACTTATTATCATGTTAGATTTAAGCGATAGAGTTCTCTTACCATGTATACATAGCCTCATCTAAACGCGAGGGAGAGACACTTACGTAAACCTGAGACGCAGTCGATGGTTTGCATAACTTTCGAGAATTCTCTCAACCCCACGAGTACAGTACCCGGGAAGACATATAACAATGCTGACTAATACAAGAATGTCTTGTGTAGAAAAAGGCGTTATTATTATTTTTTTGCCAGTTATTACCACTTATATTTAATCTCTAATTATTTTCATTGATTGATCCAAATGTGGTTTTAATAACTGTCAGTCTTTTTCCACCATTATATTTCTTGCTAGTAATACTTATGATTACTATGTTTTCTGCACTATTTTCATTTTACTTCAGTTGTTTTACAGTTTTATGGGTTATTTATGTCTCCTTTGCTTTGTGTTTCTGTGTTTCAGTTTTTTGCCAAGAGGCGAGCTTAACCTACGCTGCTATTGTAATTTCGGTCACAGGATAGTCTTCTGACTATTGCTCAATATTTTTTTCTTATACCTGTCATGCCCTTTGATGTTCAACTGCCACCAGACCCCTAAGGTCTATTTTGCTAAATAAATTATAATCAACAACTTGTCTCTAGTGGGTAGGAGTCATAATTTTTTTATTTGCTGGCAAATAAATTCCTTTTAAATAATGTAGTGGTAATAGGGTATGGTATGTAAAAACATATTGTAAGTTATGTTCTGTTAGTGAAACAGTTGAGTAAGGTACCAAGTTTGTAGAAGTGTTTTGTTATGTAAATTTAGGTTCATTACCTAAATGTAATGAAACATCATGTATTAAACTTAGTGGTTATGCTGTTTATCATTAAAAAAAAGTGTCTACATAAATTTCATAACCAATATAGCTGGCTTTTATCGCAATCTGTCTGCTTGAAATCAGCTATTTAGTATTACGAGAAAAAATTTTGTTTTATTCAAATCGTACAAGTAATTAGAGCAACAAAGCAACGTAGTTTAATAATTACTTTTTAACACATTTTGTCTATCAAGAGGATTAATTAAGTCTTATTATTGTTTCAATTTAATTACATTATTACACTTAATGTAGTCATCTATTGACCAATCGTATGATTACTTTACTGTGATATTTTATTATAAGGTACCCTAACAAAATGTAAGTTAGTGTATTAGGGTATTAGGGTATTAGGGTATCAGGGTATTAGGGCAATAGGGTATTAGGTGTCATGTATTTGGTTTATTTCTATCGAAGCACATGGAACAGAGTGCGCATAAGTGCGCATGCTCATAATGTCAACCGCTGGCTCAATACACTACAACTCCTCCCCCTTAAGCCAGTCTCGTACCCCAAAAGTTCAACACAACATGCAGAGCCCTAGAAATGGACAGTTCAATGTTCAAAGGTCCAGTCGGGCTGGGGGCTTCCTCTCTCTGGTAGGGTATCTTCTAACAGGAACATGTTCAATCTGGCTCGGCGGGCTGCTAACTGAAGCTTTAGCCGCTGGATTGGATGGCTGAAAACACGTTTCCCGTGGGACGGCTTCTGTCTGCTCAGGCGGCTCAGCTACTTGGTCACCATGGCATTCGACTGTGGGCGGGAACGGCAACGGCTGGATAACTGGCGTACGGTTGTCTGCAACAGGAACATTGGAATCTTTGATTTGGTCTGTGTGTCGACGCCAAACTAAGTTAGGCCCAATCTCCACTTCATAAGACAGGGGTCCTAGTTGTGCACGCACAATACCTGGTACCCACTTTGATTTTCCATTGTAATTTCGTGCTATTACTCTCTGGCCAATGGAAAAATGCCGCGTTACAGAACCACCCGTGGCGACAGACTGGTCTATCTGACGGTTGTTTATCTGGACGCTGAGATCTGGTTTTAAAAGGTCCAGTCGAGTGCGTAATCTTCTTCCCAAGAACAACTGGGATGGTGGCTCTCCAGTGGTTGAGTGGGGAGTGTTCCGATAAGCCAGCAAAAATCTTGCCAACTTAAGATTCAAGGATTTCACTTCAGTTTCGCTCTTCATCGCACTTTTGAAGCTCCCCACACCGCGTTCCGCCAGCCCGTTGGTAGCAGGGTGGTAAGGTGCTGACGTGATGTGTTTGATTCCGTTTCTCTGAAGGAATTGCTGAAACTCTTCTGATGTAAATTGCGACCCGTTATCGCTTACCAACTGGGCTGGTATTCCATATCTGGCAAATAATTTCTGAAGGACTTCAATGGTCTTCTCTGAGGTTGTACTAGTCATTCTCTCTATCTCTAGCCATCTTGAATGTGCATCCACTACCACCAAGAACATGCTGTTGAGGAACGGACCTGCAAAATCAAGGTGAATTCGTTGCCAGGGGGACGAAGGCCACTCCCATGCGTGTACCGGTACTGTACTGGGCTCTCTCTGTGTTAGTTGGCAACCTGAGCAGGACTTAACCGTCAGTTCAATTTCCTTGTCGATTCCAGGCCACCAGATGTAACTTCGGGCGAGGGCCTTCATCTTCACGACCCCCATATGTCCCTGATGCAGTTCCTCGAGAACTTGAGGGCGCAACTTTGGAGGTACTACGACTCTTATTCCCCACATCAGACAGCCTGATTGTATTGTGATCTCATCTTTGCGAATAAAATAGGGTTTGAGTGCAGGAGCAGTGTTGTGTGGCCAACCTTTGCTGGTCATCTCATACACTTGAGCCAAAACAGGATCTCTCTGTGTTTCTCGTCTAACGTTATCCACTGTGACTGGCAGTGGATCAAA
Organism: Orbicella faveolata; assembly: GCF_042242905.1. Classification (NCBI taxonomy): domain Eukaryota; kingdom Metazoa; phylum Cnidaria; class Anthozoa; order Scleractinia; family Merulinidae; genus Orbicella; species Orbicella faveolata. The sequence continues at coordinate 945,396 of NW_028301541.1, forward strand.
CTGCATCAAATTAAATACACCCACAGGGTCGACAACTTCTTCATCTCTGGATTCCTTTACGAGTGGAAGGCGGGAAAGACCATCGGCATTACTGTGAACTTTCGTGTTCTTGTATTCAATGGTGTAATCATAGCCCGCCAGGAACAAGGCATAACGTTGCAGTCGAGCTGCAGTGACCACAGGGATGCTTTTCCGCGGATGAAAGATTGACGTTAAGGGCTGATGATCTGTGTACAATGTGAAAGAGCGGCCAAACAAATACATATGGAACTTCTTTACCCCCCAGATTATTGACAAGGCTTCTTTGTCAATCTGTGCATACTTTTGCTCAGTTTTGGTGAGTGTTCTTGAAGCAAAAGCTATCGGTCGCTCGGTACCATCGTGCATCACGTGAGATAGCACCGCTCCAATACCGACAGGGGATGCATCACAAGCAAGCCTTAGTGGTAGGCTGGGATCATAATGCGTTAAAACTTGCTCTGACGTGATCATTTCTTTCACTTTGTGGAATGCTATCTCGCACTGTTCTGTCCATTTCCACTGATGATTCTTCTCCAAAAGTTGTGTCAGGGGATGCCCTACTGTCGATAGGTTAGGCAAGAACCTGTGATAGTAATTGATTAGCCCGAGAAAAGATCTCACTTCAACTACATCGTTTGGACGTGGCGCATTCAATACTGCTTCTACTTTCTCTGCTGACTTGTGTAGGCCATCTTTGTCGATGTCATGTCCACAATAAGTTATCTTCTCCTTGAAAAACTCACATTTTACCTTGTTTGCTCTCAATCCATGAAGCTGAAGCCGTCGTAGAACTTCTTCTAAGTTAGCCAGGTGTTCTGCATCATCCTTGCCAGTAATGATCATATCATCAAGGATACAGCTTGTGCCAGATGTTCCTTCCAGCACTTGATCAATGGTGCGCTGCCAGATTGCAGGTGCTGATGTGATGCCAAACACCAGTCTGTTGTACTGAAACAGGCCCATGTGTGTGTTGATGGTGAGGTATTTCTTGGAATCTTCTTCCATCTCTAGTTGGTGGTATGCCTGACGAAGGTCAATCTTTGAGAATTTCTGCCCACCACTAAGCTTTGCAAAGATATCTTCAATGCGGGGTAAAGGATACCGCTCAGCTTGTAGTTCTGGGTTCACTGTGCCTTTGTAATCACCACAAATTCTGACAAACCCATCTTTCTTTGGGACAGGTACAATGGGCGTTGCCCAGTCGCTCCACTCAACTTTCGTGAGAATACCTTCGTTCTGAAGTCTTCTCAGTTCTTCTTCAACCTTGGGCCTCAAGGTGTAAGGTACAGCACGAGCTTTGCAGAAATGAGCTTGGCTATCTTCTTTGAGGGTTAGCCTTGCCTTAGCTGATTTGAATGTTCCCAGTTTATCTTCAAAAACATCAGAGTATTTGTCTAGCGTGGTCTGCAGACGTTCGTTAGCAATTGGTGGGGTTTGTGAAGCTTTCAGTGATTTAATAGCATACCAATCCAGGCGTATCTTGTAGAGCCAATCCCTTCCCATCAACACAGGGCCCTTATTCTTAACCACATACAGATCCAATAGTAAAGGTTGCTGACTTTTGTACTCAACATTTGCCTTAAGCACTCCCAGTGGAACAATGCTTTCCTCCGTGTAGGTTTTCAACATTAGTTCAGTTTTATGCAAGGGTTTGTCGTTAAATTTCTCCTCGTACAAATCATGTGGAATGATCGACACAGCCGAGCCTGTGTCCAGTTCCATTTTCAACGGTTTCCCTTCTACTTTCAGATCTACCCAGATTACATTACTGCTCGGTTTCCTCACATTGTGTATCCTCATGCTTCCTAACACATCTTCAAATTCATCACTTTCACTGTACTGAACAGTATGGACTTGAGTGTTTTGTGGTGTTTTGAGTGGTTGCTTTGGCTTACCTTGTCGTCTCGAGTTACAAACTCTGGAAATATGGCCCACCTTCCCACAATGATAACATGTCTGGTCCTTGAATCTGCAATTGTGTGATGCGTGCGAGTCTCCTCCGCATCGATAGCAACCCTTAGGCGTGAGGTTCGGCGGCGGCGGCGGCGGCGGCGGTGGCGGTGGCGGTGGCGGTGGCGGTGGCGGTGGCGGTGGCGGTGGCGGTGGCGGTGGCGGTGGCGGTGGCGGTGGCGGTGGCGGTGGCGGTGGCGGTGGCGGTGGCGGTGGCGGTGGCGGTGGCGGTGGCGGTGGCGGTGGCGGTGGCGGTGGCGGTGGTTTGCTGTTATCTGAGATCTTGTCAACTCGAGGTTCTGCGTGCAGCTCACTGTGCAATTCCGAAGCATCACGTACGGCAGTTTCCATCTCCAAAGCCTTGGAATATTTCAGTTTTGCTTCTGAAAGCAAACGCCTTTGTATCTGCATATTTTGAAGGCCACAGACCAATTTATCCCGTAAAGCTTCGTTAAGGTTCGCGCCAAAATTGCAGTGAGTCGCTAGTTTCTTCAGTTCTGCTACGTAGGCCAACACGGTTTCTCCTTCTCGCTGATTTCGTTTGTAAAAACGAAAGCGTTCTGCTATTTCCAATGGTTTAGGACTTAAGTGTTGCTGAAGGGTCGTGACGATCTCTTGGAAGCTCTTCGTGGCTGGTTTATCCGGTGAAAGAAGGTCCCTCAACAATGTGTACGTTTTGTTGCCGATCAAGCTTAACAAGGTTGGCACTTGGCGGTTCTCATCGATGTTGTTTGCTAAGAAAAACTGTTCTACACGTTCCGCATAAGTTTCCCATTTCTCTTGTGTCTCATTAAAACTCTCTATCTTCCCGATAGCAGTCATATTTTCGACGTTTTCCTACGACTTCATCCTCGTCGCCACTGTCATGTATTTGGTTTATTTCGATCGAAGCACATGGAACAGAGTGCGCATAAGTGCGCATGCTCATAATGTCAACCGCTGGCTCAATACACTACATTAGGGTATTAGTGTATTAGGGTATTAGGGTATTAGGGTATTAGGGCATTAGGGTATTAGTGTATTAGGGTATTAGGATATTGGGGTATTAGGACATTAGAATAGTAGGGTATTAGGGTATTAGGGTATTAGGGTATTAAGGTATCAGGGGATAAGGTATTAGTGCATCAGGGTATTAGGGTATTAGGATATTAGGGTATAAGGGTATAAGGGTATTAGAGTATTACGGTATAAGGGTATTAGGGTATTAAGGTATAGGAGTATTAGGGTATAAGGGTATTACGGTATTAGGGTATTACGGTTTTAGGGCATTAGCGTATTAAGCCATCAGGGTATTAGGGTATTAAGGTGTTACAATATCATACAATGTAATGTTTAGTCTTTCAACGTAAGCTTAGTCGGGCCTCTACAGGCTGGAAAGCCGTTGTGGACCAACTACATACAGGTTGTGTATGAAACAAGTTATCGATAAAGAACATAAATAAGAACAACTTGTTCACAGCTAAGATGAACTTCTTTTCATAAAGAAAACTGATTTTCGTTGATAACAATATGTCGATACCTAGTTTTTCCTACTCTTTGAGATTTTTGTCGAGAAGACATATGTTCTGACATGCGCAGTGAATGCTGGTTAGCAAGATTACATTAGGGAAAAGCTATGTTGAGCACTAAACGTTTAGTTATCAACAACAAGCTCTCTAGTCTGTCGAGCTTCTCAATCCTGGAAGTTTTTTTTTTGTGACTACAATTACAAAAGTACAAGAATGATAAATGAGCTTCTCTTTATTGGGGTAATAGATACTGCAAGTAAAATGGTTTGGATTTGATATTTCTTCGAAATACTAGAAGCTACTAAAATAGATCATATGATACCGGCTTTCATGTTTATTCAGATTATTTACTTCGAGATAACACTTGTTTTACAAGAAAAAATTTAATTCATTAAATTATGCATATTTGAGGCAAGCAAGAGCTTAGGTAGCAGCAGTTCATGCAGTTGCTTTCAATTCATCCGTCGAGGGATCTCTTTCTTACATGTATTCTTGATTTAAGTGTCGTTGTCAGAGAAAGCCGGGCAGAGCAGAAAGATCGAGATTCGTCGTTTATCTTCATCTTTTCATAATAGCTATCCGAAAACATTAACAACCATTGCGTTCGCCAAGAAAAAAAAAACATGAAGCGACCGGCAACTAGGACTTCAATTCTAGATTAAAACACACTGTGGCTAGGCCGAGATGAATAACAATATTGCATGTTGATTAGAACATCCTGTTTACTTAGTTTGCGTCTTCGCTGCTATGTCAGTGCTGTTTGGACTCGTCGTTATGAAGAGGTTTATGGACCAACGTTTGCCTCAAAAGCCCTCTATGCCTAATCTGAAGCATAATATGTAGTCATAGTACTTAAATCAACCTCCAAAACATTTAAGTTTGTTTATCATATTTTTGAGTTACTCAAGTTCCAGCATCTGTTCATTAGAATGACACTGAGTCACGCAGAAATTAGATTGGGGGAAAAGTGTTTACCCCTCGTTGTGAGTTTTGGTGACGTCACACTACGTTTCAGTATTGGAAAACGTTTATACAAAAAAATTACATGACAGCCTGTCTCCACAGAATAAACCATTAGTTAATTACAAAACAGTTTAGAATTGTGGCCATTATTCACATAGCCATCTAATGCGAACATTAGAGGTCGAGCATACTTTTCTAACGGTTATACTGGAGAGAGCTATGGACTAAGTAACAACAGATATATCAGATATCATATATACAGATATATATCCTTTCGTTTTTCACGATGCTGAGAGGTGCTTAATTCAAGACCAAATATGGAACTTTAAAATGAGGACGAGGACTCTCTTAGTAATCTTTATGTTGAGTGAGTATAACCTTTTCTTCTTAAGGGAGGTTCTGAAAGGGTTTTCTGATTGAGAGATGAGAATACATCTAAAACTTTGACTGACATTTGAGAAATGAAGCGTTTTTAAACTGATAACCGAGATCGAGAACTGCAAAAATTAATGAAATGTGGACTTATAGCTCACGAGAAATGCTAGAAAATTTAACTGATATCTGAGATTCCAGCACACCTATCTGAATCCTTCAGGACTTTAGGTTTTGGAAGCCCTTAACTGCTGATCAAAGCGGCTAAATACTACACCTTTCCAACTGGTACTAAATGTTTGTTAAGTTGAACACTGAACCAGAGGAAAATAGCAAGTAACAGACCGATTTTCGGCTCTCATGATCTATTTCCATTGCGAAACAACATTGACTGCTAACAGTCTTATTTTTATCAGGGAAAGCCGACGTAAACAGTTTTTGTATGAAATAACTATTCTTCGTAATTTTCATAATTTTTAACGGCCTGTTTTTCTTTTAATCATACACCTGTTCTCCAAACATCAGTCAAGAAGTTGACTTCATAATGAGGATCACCGAGTAAAGTTGCCGGCTCGTCAGAATTTTCTGTTAGTTTTTGACATCTTGTTGACAGGTTTTAATGAGCGCTAGGTTTCTCTTTGTTTCTCTCGAAAACTCAACTTTGTTGTCTGCAATTAGGCCGTTCCATCCCCTTTGTGATGTATATGGACTCACAGGAAGACACGTTGGAAACCAATAAACTTTAATATCTAAAAGGTTAAACTATCAAACTTGGCAAATTGATCTCAAACCAATGTTGGAGGCAAAAATAGAGGATAGTACATGACCGCGCGGAGATACGAAATTTCTCTTCGAATGTTGAAAAATATTTCACGAATGAGCGCAGCGAACGAGTCAAATACTTTTCAACACCATTTAACTTTCACTGCGAAAAGCGCGATTTATTATGTAACCACAGCAACGGTGTTTTCACTTGTGAGGATAACATGTTATTTTCACTTGTGAAGAAGTAGTATATAGTGTAGTCGACAAATACCGTTTCGCAGAGGGAAGAGTATTTCCCCGTTTTGCAACCCCCAGCTTTAATACCGAAGCTCGCAAGCTCGCTTCGGTTAAACCAGGAGGTTTCAAAACGGGGAAATGCTGAGTCCCTCTTTGAAACAGTATTTGTCGACTACACTATATACTACTTACAACAACGGAGGGACACCAATTAGAAACAAACGAGCCCGCTGTTATACCGTCCGAGCATAAGCGATGCTTCGCGCAACAAACAAATGCGCTTGGTTGATGCGGGGTCGGAAAGAAAGCTGCGGAAAGCGGTGTGTCGGCGTTTATTGCAGGCAGCACAACTATCAACTCAAGAAAGGAATGAAAATGCCAGCGCCGTGTAGAGGCTGCGGGGTCGGGGTTTTGTGTGATTACCGTCTATGCATTCCATGTGGCGGGATCGCGCTAAAACAGCGACTTATCCGCAAACGCAAAAAAGCAAAGAGAATTTTTGAACTTGTTTTGCAAGAGATGATGTCAACCCAATTAGAGAAATGAAACCTCTTGTTATATCACAAGTCACTCTGGCTTCCATGGCAGCAGCGCAGTCAAGCAACACACAAGAAATTGAATGGAAAAAAGTGCATCAAGAAATAGAAGAAAGCCCTTACTGCTACAGAGAAGAAAAACTTGTAAAGGTATTGCATTGCAAAAAATGTTACTTGTACGGCAAAAATTACTTTGAACCTTTTTGCTGTACGGGGAAAAAAAACGGTCTTTGCCACGATTGCTACAAAAAAAAATAATTTCCATTATCTGGGATACCCAATTTATGACGTCCATGAGTACGGCCTAGCCTTTATTAAAGTTTACTAAGACATAAAAAACATAATCGAGATCGCGTACAGTGTCACAAAAAAAGGGGGAGAAAAACCTTTTTTTTTTTAGCCAGTCAAGGTAATTGTAACAAAACAAAATGGAGGCGGTCTCTGTTTTCCAATGTCGACAGGCGTCTTCAACAAAGTTTGATATCATAGTAGACATTGCCTGTTTCCACTGACAATTTAGCACCAAGATTCAAGATGAAGTTTGTTTTTTCTCTTTTTTCCATTGCATAAAACAACGAAGCCGGCGCCCACACCAAAAAGGTTGAACCGCTCTCACTTTCAAGTTTTAACACAACTGAAGGTCCGTATTTGTTCCGTCCTTGGTTGTATAAAGCAAGGACTTTAGACGTACCTACCTTAATATCACGCCATCTAAGCGTTTCTTCTGGCTCTTGAAAGTCTTCGAGAGATGGCCAGTCGCGCTTGTCGGGTGGAGGTGTGTCAACAACATCGAGAGCTTGTCCACGATCCATCGTAGAATACCAAATATACGCATCTCTTCAACAAGAAATTCACAGACCATTATCTACCTCAACCATACCATCGATGATCTCGCGCGCAATATCACGAACATTTTTTTGCCACTCAGGAGTAAAAAATTCTTCATGAACGAAAAGGCAGAGCATGTGGAACCACACAATCATCTTTTAAAAACATGAAAATAAACCCGGGAGTTTTTAAATGTCAGTTCGAAGTGGGAGGATTCGTGATTTTTTTTATCATTTCCGCTTCAAGTCTGCCGCGGATGTCTTTCTCAAGTTTCTTGACATCAACATCGATAATCTTTCTCTTTGACGGTTGGCGAAGCATCTTTGCTCGGACTTGGTCCTTGAGTGCGTTATACTGCTGAAACTCGGAAAGGATGGTGCCAAACTCGTGGGAAGACACATCGTTGTTGTTCAAAGCTTTGGAGAGCAGTCTGTTGATTGTATCCCGCCTGGCAACGGCGAGCGTGGTAATCTCTTGATGTTTCTTTATCTCCGAATCGAGTTTTTTGCTGGCGATAATTAGCCCCGAAGAAACGAGAGCGAAGCACCCCCTAACGCCGCCAATAGGAACTGCTACCGGCAGGCCAACCACAGACATAGCGGAGTCAAAACTTGCGCTGGAAAACGCTGCCGAGATAACACTGGAGCCGGCGGCACCCCAATTAACGAACTTTTTCGCGCGTTTGTATTTTTTTAGCAACGAGGCGATAGTGGCCGACCTCATGGTCCAAAGCGTTGGAAATCTCATTGATCTTTTGCAAGCGGAAATTTTGAGAAGGCTCCGCCAGCACTGGATAGAGAGGGTCGGCAGGCGGCGCGCTTGGAGGTAAAAGATTTGCTGAAGACATTGCGTATATAAAGAAATTTAATTTAACTCTAATTCAAAAAGAAGCGGGAAGCCCTTGAAATCAAAGAGTTTGCTGTTTTCATCTTTGACGCTGATAGTGATGCTTTTTATAAACTCGTCCGTAGAGCAGTCGCGCAAAACCTGTTGCGGAGAACCCTGGTAGCTAACATTTTCAAAAGGCTTCCCTTTCACATCAAACATGGCTAAGACATCTGACCTTTTGCCATTGAACAGATTCCGCTCTTTGTCGATCAAATCACAATGAATAAAATATGTCGTTGGAGATGTAAGCTTTTTTATGCGGGTAATATGATTCAAATTTCGCCCAGTACCAAGAAAACTGGTTAAATCGCGATCAAGTTCAATAATTCCCCCCCCCCCCCCCCCACCAAATTTCTGATTACAAGCTGGCCAATAGGTTGATTTATTGCTGTTTCCAACTTATAGTTATATTTGCCGAACAGACCTTCCATTTCTTTTGCAATTCTTTCTAAAGTGTAATGCCCTCGGACTATTTTACTAACTGACAAATTTTTACCTATCAAAGAGGCTGAACCTTCCTTTTTCAAAGTATCCCAGCTGTTGAATAGACTACAAGATATGACTTTCATGAAATGGACTCTCGGTATCGGCTCTTCAAAATAGATAGTCTCTCCATTCTGTTGTGTGACAATAGTGAGGACAACCATTTTATATTTAACAAACAAACATGTGTTCAAATACAATGGCGAATTTGTGGAAAGATCCTGAGTTTGTGAAAAAAGCGGATGCCGCGAAGAAAAAGGCGTGGACAAATTTTTTAAACCACTTTCCAAAAGCGGACAAAAGTCGGTTCGTTTCACAAGAAAGCATCGACGAGAAAAACAACGCAACCGCAGAGGTGTTTTTCAAAGAAAGCGAAGGCTCGTTTCAAAGCGTCTTCGGCTCAGACAGGCGGTATTGGAGCGCGGAAATGAAACAGGCGCTCGGTTTGGGAGACAGCGGGGGTTTTCCTTACCAACTGTCGCCACTCGGTTCGAAAGTTTCATTGGCCATCCCTGCGGTACCTTTCGATGGCAAAGCGCCAAGCTTGAAAAAAATATTCAACGCCGAAATAAAAATCTACGTCACACCTGGGCAATATTTCACTACAAAATTCAGAGAAATATTTCAAAAAACCAAACTCAGGCACACTTCTGGAACCGAATCAAAACACTGGTTAGGAGGGCCTGACATGAAATATTGGCCGCAACAGCTCAACTTCGCGGTTTTCTGGGCCACACAAGGGTGTGGAGTTTCTCGCGAAATCTTTGACAACGGGATGAATCTCCCCCCGCAGATAAGAGCTTTTTACATCTTCCACGTGTATTTCACGGTCAGGCGCATTTTGTACCAGCTAGGAGGTATTCAGAGCATAAGCGCTTTGCCTGGAGACCCGACGTTCAGCCAAATGAATAATCATTATGACGTTGCTTCGTACAAAAGGCTATGCGACGAGTTCGGCATAGACCCCTCGAGCGATTTTCGCCTCACACAAGGGAAAAACCACGGTTTGGGAAGTGTATACATTGGTGTGACAGGGCACGGGCCCTTAAAAACAGGAACCGCTTATCCAGGAGGGTTCTATAAATTCAGTGATGAAGGCGGTGCGGCAAGCTTTAAGAAGCAAAAATAGTTTATACTTGGACCGATTAAGAAGGATTCCGTTCAATCAAAGGTAACAAAATTGCTACCAAGTTGACACTAAAAAGCCAAAGCTGTAAGGTGGGAAACAATGGTATCAATTTTAGGTATCAATAATTTTTCTGGTATCAATAGGTAATGAAAATGTGTATACAAAGTCCACTATAGGCCTAGTCAACCATTTCATTAATCGTTAATAATGCACGGTGTCTTTTTTCGTAGAAAACATCTGTTACTAAGAAAGTGATGAGACATCATGGCGTTTACTACGAACGACACAAACTCGGCAGACAATAAGACCAGTATCGACTACTCACGAGCCACTCTAAGGGTAACATTTGGAGTCATCGCTTCCTTGGCACTCTTAGGCAATGGGTTGGTTTGTGCGGTTATTCTTCGAAGTCGCAGCATGTTGAAAAACTCGTATAATATGATGATTCTCTCTCTGGCCTTCACTGATATGTTTACAGGTAGGGTACATGTGATAAAAGCAAAACTGAACGCTTAGAATAGGACGAAATTCAGCTGACCTCAATGCAGAGCAAACCAGATATTAAAAACCAGGATTTTCCGGAAATCCGTCGTACAAACATTGTACAACCTGCCATTTATCAATTATACACTGACTAGGCTTTTCAACAGATCTATATCTATAACGAAGGCCATTTTAATGATCTATATACAAGGATTAAATAACTAAAAAAGAAACAATACGTTTTCGACTTATTTTTCGTCATCACCATGATGTCAATACGTTTAAAACCTTTGGTTTTATGATAATTTTTCTTATCTAGCTTTTAGCTTTGTATATATCATTTTACCTCTTTTAGAGGACATTATGTCAACGAAGACTATTATTACGAACAAATTGTTTGATTAAAATGCAAATTTATTATAACTCGACTCGAATATAACAAACACTGAAATTCAGTCTGAAAGAAAGAAAAAAGCTCTGATCATCAACTACGTTTAATCTGCAATACAAAATTCTTTTTTTACCAAATTGCAATCGATGGATATAACAAGAAACCTTATTATACCGTCCTTGTAAGGCAAAATAAATAAAATGTCACTGATGCCATGGGTATTTTCACAAAGCTAATTAACATTTTTACATTTAAGAGCGTTTGTCTATAAATATGGAGAAGCTGCGAAAATTAGGATTTTCTTTTATTTCGTCAAAAAGGCCCTTTTGCTCAACTGTTTTTAGAAATATGGTTTCAATTGTCAAATCGATCAGCCAAACTTGAGCATTTTCAACAACATTCACAAGGACACTTGCATTGATTTCATATTTACAGTTTGCAATTTATGCCTTGAACATTTCTCTGCAACACATCATTCTGCAACTATCGCGATTAACAGACCAAATTTCAACTGATTTGATAAGATCGTAACTATTCTAGCATACAAGCAAACGGTCTGGGGTTTTAAAAATTGATCCATCATTTAAAAAGTACCGGCATCTTTTCCGATTTGATTAATTTTGCCTCTTTCTTGATGGTTTCTTGCAGGAGTTATATTAGCCATTACTCCTGCCTTTGTCATAGGAGACGAAAATTTTCCAGTCCCAGAAAACTTGGCAGGAGATGTTTTTTGCCATATTCTTAGTTCCCAGTACTTCGTCTTCACCTTCGGCAAGATCTCTGTTGCCATAGTCATGCTATTAGCAATAGACCGCTGGTATGCAATAACTAGACCCGTCAAGTATAAAGCTACATTCAAGCGGCGGAGAGTCATTATGTACATTACAAGCGTCTCCATGGTTTGTTGTGCACTCAACTGGCAAGCGTTAATCCAGAAGAAACTTGTCATGGAAGACGGAACTCCCTCTTGTGTTTGGATCACGCTGATTGAAAACAAGTTCTTCTCTCAGATTTTCACTGTCGTTCACGTAACGTTTACCTTTTTCATTCCCTTGTTTATCTCCATGATTACCTTTTTCCACTTGCATCGAGAAATGCGGAGGTCACGTGATCGTCTGGCCAGGAGCAACAACACGAAATCTTTTAAAAGCCTTTTGCGCATGTGCGCTATAACAGGATTGTTCCTGGCACTGTGCTGGATCCCAAACCAATTTGTTTATGTACTGTCAAAGTTCAACATCACGCAGCTGAATACACCTCTCCATCACGCCACAGTTGTTTTAGCCATGTTCAGTTCTTGTGTAAATCCTTGGATTTACGGAGTTACCAACCGTAATTACAGGAAAAAATTCGCAAGAATTCTCTGTTTCTGGAAAAAAGGGGAAGTCGCGCCAGAAGAGACAGACATTACAGGAAAGGAAAGAGGGACCAGAAGTAACCACGATGGAAGATTTAGTAAGACAGAGCATCAACTGGGAGGGTCAAGTGTTGTGGACTACTCGGCATTTGTACCTGAGAGCTCCCAAGGAAAACCAGAGAAACACCAAGAAGGAAGCAACGGAAATATCTCAATGACCGGAATACCAGGTGACGACGAATCCCAAATTCGCAACGAGACCACGAATGAATCCGTCACACAAAGCAAACTATAACTTCAGGGAAGCATTGTCTTAATCGACTTGCTCTTATAATAATAACATCGACGTGACTTATTATCATGTTATATTTAAGCGATAGAGTACTCTTACCGTGTATAGATAGCCTCATCTAAAACACGAGGGGAGTTGGGAGATTTCGAGACAGTTTATGCATAACTTTCGAGAATTCTCTCAACCCCCCGTCTGCAGTGACCGGAAAGACATATAACAATGCTGACTAAGACAAGAATCTCTTGTGTAGAAAAAGGCGTTTGTTTTGCTGGTAGTTATTACCACTTATATGTAATCTCTAATTATTTTCATAAAGTCTGATTGATCCAAATGTGGTTTTAACAACCGTCAGTCTTTTTCTACTATTTCTTGCTAGTAATACTTTTGATTACTGTGTTTTCTGCATTATTTTCATTTTACTTCAGTTGTTTTTACAGTTTTATGGGCTATTTATGTCTCCTTTCCTTGGTGTTTCTGTGTTTCAGTTTTTTGCCAACAGACGAGCTTCATTTGCTCAGAGCATCATAAAAAAGAGAGACCATCCACGTTTTAGAGTAAAATTTGGCCATGTTTAATGACCGCTTTTATTATTAAAGACCGATCATAAAAAGAAGCAAATGAATAACTAATCTATTAACTATTAAGCTCTAGCAAAGGTGAGGGCACAAGGAAAAAAAGGTAGTCCCCAAAAATATATGCAATACATCAATTTTAGGTGGAGAGAGGGGAGGAAGTGGATTGAACTTGCAGAGCGTGTCAATGTCCTAAGAATGAGAGGAAGAGTAAGTAACGATATCCTCTCTTTATCCTCTCTTTATGTGTTGTCGAAGCTAAGTACTTTTCCGTAAGAGGTCACGACTATTGCTCAACCTACTCTACTATTGTAATTTCGGTCACAGGATAGTCTTCTGACTATTGCTCAATATTTTTGTCTGATACCTGTCATGCCCTTTAATGTTCAATTGTCACCAGGCCCCTAAGGTCTATTTTGCTAAATAAATTATAATCAACAACTTATCTCTAGTGGGTAGGAGTCATAATTTTTTATTTGCTGGCAAACAAATTCCTTTTAAATAATGTAGTGGTAATAGGGTATGGTAGGTAAAACTATATTGTAAGTTATGTTCTGTTAGTGAAACAGTTAACTAAAGTACCAAGTTTGTAGAAGAGTTTTGTTACGTAAATTTAGGTTCATTACCTAACTGTAATGAAACATTATGTATTAAACTTAGTGGTAGTGCTTTTTATCATTGAAAAAAGTGTCTACATAAATTTAATAACCAATATAGTTGGCTTATATCGCAATCTGTCTGCTTGAAATTAGCTATTTAGTTTCATGAGAAAAAAATTTGTTTTGTGTAAATCGTACAAGTAATTATAGCAACAAAGCAACGGAGTTTAATAATTACTTTTTGACACATTTTGTCTATTAAGTGGATTAATTTAGTCTTATTAGAGCGGCTTTCAATTGAGTGTCGTAAAACCAAAACCAAACCAATTACTTACCAATTAGACTACTCAGCCAATCTCAAACCGAAGTAAAACCAAAACAAAAGTAATTGTTTAATTACTTTCAACACTCAATTGAAAACCGCTCTATTGTTTTAATTTAATTACATTATTACAGTTAATTTAGTCATCTACTGACCAATCGTATGATTACTTTACTGTGATATTTTATTGCAAGGTACCGTAATAAAATGTAAGTTAGTGTATTAGGGTATGAGTGTGTTAGGGAATTAGGGCATTAGGGCATTAGGGTATTAGGGTATTAGGGTATTAGGGTATTAGGTTATTAGGGTATTAGGGTATTAGGGCAATAAGGTATTAGGGCATTAGGGCATTAGGGCATTAGGGTATTAGGGTATTAGGGTATCAGGGTAATAGGGTATTAGGGTATTAGTGTATTAGGGTATTAGGGCATTAGGGTATTAGGGTATTAGGGTATTAGGGCAATAGGGTATTAGGGTATTAGTGTATTAGGGTATTTGGGTATTAGGGCATTAAGGTATTAGGGTATCAGGGCAATAGGGTATTAGGGTATAGGTGTATTAGGGTATTAGGGTATTAGGACATTACAATATTAGAGTATTAGGGTATTAAGGTATCAGGGGATAAGGGTATTAGCGCATTAGGGTATTAGGGTATTAGGGTATAAGGGTATAAGGGTATTACGGTATAAGGGTATTAAAGTATTAGGGTGTTACAATATAATACAATGTAATGTTTAGTCTTGCAACGTAAGCTTAGCCGGGCCTATACAAGCTGGAAAGTTGTTGTGGACCAACTACATACAGGTTGTGTATGAAACAAGTTATCAATAAAGAACATAAATAAGAACAACTTGTTCACAGCTAAGATGAACTCCTTTTCATAAAGAAAACCGATTTTCGTTGATAACAATATGTCGATGCCTAGTTTTTCCTACTTTGAGATTTTAGGCGAGAAGACATACGTTCTGACATGCGCAGTGAATGCTGGTTAGCAAGATTACATTTCGCTGTACTGTACGGAAAAGCTATATTGAGCACTAAACGTTTAGTTATCAACAACAAGCTCTCTAGTCTGTCGAGCTTCTCAATCCTGGAAGTTTTTTTTTTTGTGACTACAATTACAAAAGTACAAGAATGATAAATGAGCTTCTCTTTATTGGGGTAATAGGTACTGTATGTAAAATGGTTTGGATTTGATATTTCTTCGAAATACTAGAAGTTACTAAAAATAGATCATATTATACCGACTTTCATGTTTATTCAGATTATTCACTTCGAGATAATACTTGTTTCACAAGAAAAAATTTAATTCATTATATTATGCATATTTGAGGCTTAGGTAGCAGAAGTTCATGCCGTTGCTTCCAATTCATCCGTCGAGGGATCTCTTTCTTACATGTATTCTTGATTTAAGTATCGTTGTCAGAGAAAGCCGGGCAGAGCAGAAAGATCGATATAGCTATCCGAAAACATTAACAATCATTACATTCGCCGAGGAAAAAAAACATGAAGCCACCGGCAACTAGGACTTCAATTCTAGATTAAAATATACTGTGGCTAGGCCGAGATGAATAACAATATTGCATGTTAATTAGAACATCCTGTTTGCTTAGTCTGCGTCTTCGCTGCTATGTCAGTGCTGTTTGGACTCGTCGTTACGAAGAAGTTTATGGACCAACGCTTGCCTCAAAAGCCCTTCTATGCCTTTATATGATCTGAAACATAATATGTAGTCATGGCGTTTAAATCAACCTGCAAAACGTTTAATTATCATATCTATCATATTTTTGAGTTACTCAAGTTCCAGCATCTGTTCATAAGAATGACACTGAGTCAAGCATAAATTAGATTGGGGGAAAAGTGTTTGCCCCTCGTTGTGAGTTTTGGTGACGTCACACTACTTTTCAGTGTTGGAAAACGTTTATACAAAAAAATTACATGACAGCCTATCTCCTCAGAATAAACCAAAAGTTAATTACAAGAGTTTAGAATTGTGGCCATTTTTAACATAGCCATCTAATGTGAACATCAGAGGTGGAGCATACTTTTCTAACGGTTATACTGGAGAGAGCTATGGACTAACTAACAACAGATATATATCCTTTCGTTTTTCGCGATGCTGAGAGGTGCTTAATTCAAGACCAAATAGGGAACTTTAAAATGAGGATGAGGAGTCTCTTAGTAATCTTTATGTTGAGTGAGTATAACCTTTTCCTCTTAAGGGAGGTTCTGAAAGGGTTTTCT
This sequence comes from Orbicella faveolata, assembly GCF_042242905.1. NCBI lineage: Eukaryota > Metazoa > Cnidaria > Anthozoa > Scleractinia > Merulinidae > Orbicella > Orbicella faveolata. The sequence continues at coordinate 961,336 of NW_028301541.1, forward strand.
GAGAGAGAGATGAGAATACATCTAAAACTTTGACTGACATCTGAGAAATGAAGCGTTTTTAAACTGATAACCGAGATCGAGAAATGCAAAAATTAATTACTAACAGCTGAGAAATGGGCCGAAATGTGGACTTATAGCTCACGAGAAATGGTAGAAAATTTAACAGATATCTGAGATTCCAGCACACCTATCTAAATCCCTTAGGACTTTGGTTTTGGAAGCCCTTAACTGCTGATCAAAGCGGCTAAATACTATACCTTTCCAATTGGTACTAAATGTTTGTTAAGTTGAACACTGACCCAGAGGAAAATAGCAAGTAACAGACCGATTTTCGGCTCTCATGATCTATTTCCATAGCGAAACAACATTGACTGCTAACAGTCTTATTTTTATCAGGGAAAGCCGACTTAAACAGTTTTTGTATGACATAATTATTCTTCATAATTTTCATAATTTTTAACGAGCTGTTTTTCTTCTAATCATACACCTGTTCTCGAAACATCAGTCAAGAAGTTGACTTCATAATAAGGATCACCGAGTACTGTTGCCGGCTCGTCAGAATTTTCTGTTAGTTTTTGACATCTTTTTGACAGGGTTTTATGAGCGCTAGGTTTCTCTTTGTTTCTCTCGAAAACTCAACTTTGTTGTCTGCAATTAGGCCGCTCAATCTCCTTTGTGAAGTACATAAGGTCTCAAAGGAGGACACGTTGGAAACCGATAAACTTTTATATGTAAAAGGTTAAACTATCAAACTTGGCAAATTGATCTCAAACTAAAGTTGGAGGCAAAGAAAAGCGCGATTTATTATGTAACCACAGCAACGGTGTTTTCACTTGTGACGTTAACATGTTATCTTCACTTGTGAAGATATCTTGTTTTCGTGCGAAAGCTCACCTGGTAGTTCACCGGTGTTTATATAGGAAATAAGATTTTCTCCACCGTGTGCCATCTTAGAAACACAAAAAAGAAACGAGAAGTTTACAAATGAGAAAAATATTTTCGATAGTAAGATTCGTTACTTTTACTTTCCACTACTTGTACTTTCAAACAAATATCTCCAGTGTATTGCTTCAGGAGTGCTTGTTTTACACGAATATTTAATGCTGTTGTCACCAAACATTTTTCTTTTTGGCGGACGACTGATGAGGCTCAAAGGGAGCAATATAATTTGACCTACCGCGGTCTACAGTTTTTACATATTTAATTTTGAAGTCATTTAAGTACGTCGGATGTGGATAAAAGACGTGATATCCTGTTCTTTTCGTCAAGCATAAAAGGTTTAAATGATTAAAACTGAGGTTTGGATTAAGTGGTTTTGTTAATTTCCTCTCTGCAGCCAATAAAGTATCTTTCTGCTCATTGATATCTTTCGGTAAGGTGTGTTTGGTTTCTGCATTGACAGCAAGTTGACTAAAAGAAAAACCAGTTTTGTTTAGTTACGATCATACAGACAAATGTAAACTTTACCAAGGCAGCACACAGTGCAATTACATGCTTAACTTCAGTCGTTTAGCTTTTATGTTTGTCTTGTATGTAAATCTAACCACTTTTCTCAGTTGTTTGAAAGTTGCTGTTAATGTACCAATGTTTATTCAGACTAAAGGAAAATGCGTTGCAATTAATTTTCAACAGCTTTACAGCTCTTTCGCTTCGTTTTTCTCGCTATATTCTTTCTTATTTCTGAACAAAGTTTATTTCCAAATATTTTGTAGAAGATTATTCCTTTTCTAATGTTGTCCGCAGAAATGTTCTTTTTGACCTATGCTTGACCGTGAGCTGAAAGATCGTCATGAATTATTTGGTAGTTGCCAAGGTGACCAAGGTTACTTTTCCCCCGGGCAAAAATAAATTCACTTCTTCATAGCTTTGTTTCAGAAATACCCAAAGAAAAAAGTTAAAGACATTATGTTTATCATTATCACTGAACATTGCGTGGAAATCTTTTTTATTCTATCGTCTGACTGGATTTGATATTTTGAACCGTTTACGGAAAATTAACTTCTCAAACTCATTAATAATTCATCAAGTTTAAACAAAGGAAATCATGACGGAGACGGTGTTTGGACGTCTGATCTTAATCAGCATAAATTTTTACGATATCATTTCTCCGTTTTCTCCTTAGTTTTAGTTTCGATTTGGAAGATATATAAAACACTTAAGACCATATTTTCAAACACCTCGAGTTTCGTCAAAAATTCTCTGCTGCTCGTCACAATGTGGTCAAATACGGTCGATCGTTCTCTCCTTTACACAGAGAGGATCTGAGCAAAGAGACAATTTGATCAACTTATTTCTCAAAATCAATGCCGAGTCAACGTAGCATGGTTTAGAAAAGTTCACTGAAATAACTCACTGAGAGAAAAAACACGGCCCGCATTTTCACTTGGGGTCGCCGCCCAACTAACAAAAACATTTGCATTACTGCGTAGAATTCTCAAAATAACTGACAAATACATGCATAGGTAAAGTTTTCGTTATATCTAACTTATAATTATTTTCAAAAACACAACAACGCTTTTTGGTTTTGGGAACATGTTTCGATGTTTCAAACATCATCATCAGCCATAATGAATATATAAGGTTACAGAAAGATCGTTATTATATATGTAACAACCTATACAATGAGCCTTTATAAATTTGAATTAATGTAAAATGAAAACTTATTTAAACTAACCAATAAAACAGGATGTAGATACTGCAACATCTGACACATCCAAATGCCATTTTTATAAACTACCATATATTGGTTTTTATTCTACCTACACAGGTAAGAAAATTTCATCTATTATTAATAAGTATTGCAAAGATTTAAATGTAAAAGTTATATTCTCTCCTTTCAAACTTAGCAGTATGTTTAGTCCTAGAGATTTTATTCCCGAGTCTCTTAAATCACGTGTTGTGTACCAGTTTACATGTGCGAGCTGTGGAGCTCGTTATATTGGTGAAACCAATAGGCATTTTCACACACGTGTTAATGAACATCTTTTTCGGGACAAAAATTCCCAGGTTTTTAAACATCTCAATTGTTCTAAGCATTGTCGAGACAATTGTGATGCCTCCAGTTTTAAAATTATTGATTTTGCTAAGACTTTCTCACAACTTAAAATCAAGGAGAGTTTTCATATTGAACGGTTAAATCCAGAACTCAACAAACAAGTTGAGCATGTCAATTTATCGTTACACTTTTAAATGTATCTATTTCAGCTTAGTGGTTTTTCACTATTGTTCTTTTCAAAAATTTTTTTGGTTAGTTTAAATAAGTTTGCATTTTACGTTAATTTAAATTTATAAAGGCTCATTGTATAGGCTGTTACATATATAATAACGACCTTTCTGTAACCTTATATATTCATTATGGCTGATGATGATGTTTGAAACATCGAAACATGCTCCGAAAACTGAAAAGCGTTGTTGTGTTTTTAAAAATATTTACAACACTTGTGCTATCAAGGCCCTTTGGTTAACTTATAATTACAGCTCTTTGCTAACATAGGTATTTTTTTGTTTGAAAAGGTTAGTCATTAGCTCAAATTCACCCAATTTGACATTTCCTTTTGCAGTGGTTTATTTAAACGTTAATTAAGCAGCTTGCACCTAACGCAATTATTTTCTTGAAAATAGGTCTTAAGAACAAGGTTTCATTTGTGACTTAAAAAAATCAATATATCATGATTCAAAGAAAAACAAGACAAAAAATGTCGCCTGTGAACCGCAGTCCCATAGCGAAACAAAATACATCAATTAATCTCCAATCAAACAAGTTCCAATCATTGATAAATTTTCAAACGATTACAATACATTACTGCTTTGGTCTAAAATATCTCAGTAAGAGCCATGCACCGGTAAAGGGACAAGTCCATACACAGCCTAAGTGAGGAGGGATTCTCACTTTGGTAGGTAAGATTCGCTTTTCTTTCAGTTTGTTCAGTAACATTGTGTAATATACAAGTGAATATATGAAATATCATATATTTGAACTGGGGATAAAGATATGAAGAAATGATTGATCATCGCGATTATATACACAGCTTAAGCAACTGTGAAATTAAAGCCTGAAAAAAAATTCAGGCTTGAATAGGATTCGGACCCATGACCTATGCGATACCGGTGCAGTGCTCTACCAACTGAGCTATCAAGCCGACTGGGAGCTGGTCACGTTGTGACTTCGTAATATGCCCGTGGATGGTGAAGATACAAGTGAATATATAAAATATCATATATTTGAACGGAAGATAAAGATATGAAGACATGATTGATCATCGCCGTTATGTACACAACTTAAGCAACTGTGAAATTAAAGCCTAAAAAAACAGGCTTGAACGGAATTCGAAACCACGACCTTTACGATACAGGTGCAGTGTTCTACCAACTGAGCTATCAAGCCAACTGGAAGCTGGTCATGTTGTGAGTTCGCAATATGTCCGTAGATGGTGGAAATACAAGTGAATATATGAAATATCAAATATTTGAATTGCGGGCTTTAATTTCACAGCTGGTTAAGTTGTGTATATAACTGCGATGATCAATCATGTCTTCATATTGTATAATATCTTTGCAACTTTTAACTTTCGGTAGTCACCTTCCTAACACTTTTTTTAATTTTTGTTGGAAAATATATCAAACCAAAAGCCAAAGCTAAGCGAGCAACTGCTAATTTGAATTCTACATGACTCATTTACAACATTTTGTCTTAGGTTTTCTTAGTTATGTAAAATAACCCTAAGTGGCTTACTAGATTGAGGGAAAAGCCGAAGAAAACAAAGAAACTAAGTGGCTCTAAAACTGATTAAACTTAGAATAACAATTTAAAAGTCTAAGAATGAATTGTCAGTCTCATGACATCAAAGGTCTACATTTGTGTATTTATTCTCTTAGTAAGACAACATTTGTTTTCTAGTCCAGCACCTAGAAGGCATGAACACCACAGACTCCGCAGGAAATAAAACCTTTGTTGACTACTCACGAACAGCTCTAAGGGTAACATTTGGAGTTATCGCCTTGCTGGCGGTTTTAGGCAATGGATTGGTTTGTGCGGTTATTCTCCGATGTCGCAGAATATTGAAGAACTCGTATAACTTGATGATTCTCTCCCTCGCCTTTATTGATATGTTCACAGGTAAGATGCATGTGACAAAAACAAAACTTACCTAAAGAAATAAATATAGGTGATATAAGCCCAGTTTAAAACCAAAATCACAAGCAGAGATCTATTACAATGAAGAAATCTGGCAAGAGACAAGTTATTACAGAAGCAAATTTATTATAACTTAAATCGGTTATCACAAACACTGGAACAGCAGCTCAGTCCACGGAAGTGAACACATATATCTTATTAGTCGGGTGAAAGCCGACTCCTGTCAAAGAGCAGTCATGTGCAATGGGCAATACCGCAGAAACGTAATAAAGGCTTAACCTTCTTTGCACGATGTCAAAGTCAATGCCGAAAGAAAAAGATACGTCGAATACGTTAACAAATGGTGTCATCTTTTCTACGTTCAAACATACAGACCCAGACACCGTTCGCGGTAGATCCACTCTAAAAGATGGCGTAGTTAATGAGCGTTTATTTCGAAACGGGTCGTTCCGCGGACTCAAAAATGCAAAAGAATAAAATGATTTGGCGAAGGTCTTACTAGAATAAAACTAGAAATCAAATGAGTTATCAATGAACAGAAAATAGGCAGAGACTGTTACTACAGACGACAGAAGAACATTTACGAAAGTTTTAGGTACTCATAAAGACAAGCTGCCTCGGTAACAAACTCTAGAAAACGACAACAAAGATTCTATGTTGGACTGCATAAGTGGCTTACATCAGAGTGAAGAGAAACGTAATTGTCATATTTACGTGACCTCTATCATGATTATTACATTTCTAGTTTTTGCTCAAACAGAGTGCATTGTCAGCTGTTATTTTTTCTCTTTGTGCCATTAGTTTTGTCGCTCTTGTTTATATTATATTCGCATGTTGTGCAGGAATGTTTGTGGGGTATCAAATAACCTGGTGTCAAATGAATGTGATATATTGGACAAAGCATGTATACAACAAATGTGTGACGAATCAGAGTTGTGTGTACAACAAAATGATGTGGAAAAGGAAATAAAATATGCAGAACAATTCAGGTCTCGTTGTGCGATGGGTGTTAATTGTAATATTAACAATCGTGAGTACCATGTGCGCAGCAGAAGAATACCTGTAAAAGGAAAACTAGAAAGGTCTCACGTAAAAACACAAAAATTAGACATGTGTATGCGAATTCTTAAAAACATTCTTGTGTCGTCAAAAATGTATCGCTACATCAAATGCAGACTTAAAACAAGGAGTGATAATGACAGTATCAAGTTTGTAAAAAAGATGAGGAAGAAATGGCATATTACACGGTCGACACTGCAACGAAAATCGACGATTTGACTGTAGAGGGTCTGTGGGCAAATATACCTCTTTGTATAGCTGTAATATGTCATCTAGTGTGTACAAGAATGCGAGCCACGGAGGTCATTGAACCTGTGTAATGACATTGAAACAAATCCCGGGCCTCAGGACTATACATAGTATTGATCCTACTCTAACAATCAAGGCACCATATAGTCAAGCTGATATCATGTACTTTGGTGAAAATGCTGGAAAGCAATGTGTTGCTATGAGTTTAAGTGCGTTGATTTATAATTAGTTATAAAATGTTCGAGTAATTGCGCGCGCTGTGATTGGTCAGTTCGAGTTCATTATAGCTCCATAAAGCACTCTGCTTACGTCACGCGCGTGCATTATAACTCAACATATGCACGCAAGCTACGTCACGAAAATTTTGCCCTGGACAAAATTTGAGAATCAGCTAGTCTGTCCGCCATTATGGCTGAAGAATTTCCACGGTTTCAACTCGGGTTCGAATTCCTGAACGCCGAGAAAAGTAGCAGCGTTAAGGAGTCTGAAAATGAGGCACCTGTTCCAAAGAAAAAACGGTTTGCAGAACTGACAGAAGCGGTTTCATGACGGTTTCGTGTTCAATTCTTGCACAATCGGTTCAATGCAAATCAATCTTTATCCTCCTCAGAGCAAAAGTCAGTGAACTGGGGAACTACTTCAGCTTTCGAAGATTCTTTTTGCTGTAATAATTTCTTTAGAACCGTTCTGACTTTTTTTAGAAAACGTTTGTTTCTTGCCACAAAGGGAACGGTTTTACTTTTCATTCAGCATTTAAGCCAATAAAAAGAAAGCATGTACATGTAAGGAGAATACTTATTTTGATTAATTAAAATTCGCAATCCTTTTCTTGTTTAATATGTCTTTATGTTAATGTGGTGGTTTACATTTTATAAAAGAAATAAAAAAACTTGCCCTTCGTGCATTGTTGAGTTATATAAGCACTTGGGAATTTTTAAGAACACTCGAGAAGTGCGAGAAGCACTCGGCTGCGCCTCGTGCTTCTCTATGCACTTCTCTCGTGTTCTTAAAAATTCCCGCGTGCTTATATAACTCAACAATGCACTCGGGCGCGTATTTTATTTCTATAATAAAACTAACACATAGCTGTAATGACCTTGTGCAAATTGCTATGTCTGAGAAAAATACCAGCTTAGTTATAGTGAAAGCTACACTAGTAGTCTACATCATTGTGATTCAGTAATTGAGGGATATCAGTACAGTAAAGTATTTCCAGACTACACACTCACTCGGTGGCAATTAAGAACTCAGAGGAGTGCAGATTAATACATATAAAATAACTGCAATGAACAGTGTGAGAGAAGAACACAACTGCTCTTGTAAACAATGTTATGCTGTAGGGCTTTATGCAATGTGTTACTCAGTAGCAAAGACATATGTGTAATTATTAAATACTAAACGTGACAGAAACCCTTTTCTCCCCTAGCACATAAGTGACATCGCAACTCAATCAACTTCAGTACGATTAACGTAGATTAAACTGCCATCTATCGGTCAGTACAAAAAACCAATGTTTTCATGATGTACGATTATAGTTTCATGATATTTCTTTAAGACATGCATCTATTAGCATGTGCATATTACACATGCTATTTTTAGAATCGCTGCGCACCGCAAAAGATCAACACTCGTGGCAGTGTTTTTTCTCAGGACTACAAAATTATGTTCGTTTAAGTTACAAGCATCGGATATTGTATCAGAGTTAAATAATATTAATTGAACCATGTTTGTTTGTTTCAAACAACTTTTGTTCATTGAAGTTGAACTTGAAGTTGAATTGAATTGAATTTTATTTTCTTATATGGAGTCACAAGAACTGCTTGTCCCCTCAACTAGTTCCAAGACTAATCGAAGCGGGGTCAAGAGTTTATCTTAAAAAGGAAAGAAAGAAAAAAAGTAATGATAATTAAGAATAAAAAGCAGCGATATTATAGAACGACGTTTCGACGGCTCCATGCCATCATTCTCAAATTCAAATAGATACGTTATGTGAGTTCGTTATATAGTGAATCAGCGATCAGCCGACTTAGTACGAAGACAGCTCTCCGATCTTGCGAAGAAAATTAACAGTGAGTTGCGCCCAGTGTTTACGAGCAAGAAATTTGCTGAAGAAATCAAAGTGACAGAACCCAAATCACCTCTTGTTAACGAACAATGCGTTGTTTATGAATACAAATGTGATCTGTGCGACGCAGATTATGTGGGCTATACATGCCGACACCTATTTCAGCGCATTAATGAGCATATTAAGCATTCTGTCATTGGTAAGCACCTGCGGGACGTACACAATCTGAGGAACAAAGATCTCCGTGACCAATTTACAATCCTCAAGAAATGCCGTCGGAAACTGGATTGTTTAATTTATGAAATGCTCTTCATCAAAAACAAAACACCAACACTTAACACCCGATCTGACTCCATTAAAGCAAAACTTTTTATTTGACACTTCAAGCGCACCACGCTTGGTATTTTTATTTTTATTCATCGATTTTTTTTTTATCTCTTAATCATATGCACTGAGACCTTCACACGTACATTCACTATATAACGAGCTCACATAACTTATCTTATTTGAATTTGAGAACGATGGCATGGAGCCGTCGAAACGTCATTCTTTAATATCGTTGCTTTTTATTCTTAATTGTTTATTGAAAACCTTACTTATTAGTATTGATAATTTACAACAAAATTACAAAAGGTACAAGTTAAACAATGGAAACAACTACAGGTAACCGAAAACAAAGTAACAGTGTAACGTCCACACACATAAGCGACTAGAATACTAGTCGTTTCAACCAAAACGTTCCGGCAACGCTTTCGATTTTGTCTTTGTCATCATACTGTGTACATCTTCAAACGAGAACAGAACGAACTAGTTTGCCATTACCTTCTTCGGCAGGGCACAGGATTACAAAACATATAGCTCAATAGCATGTTCAACTGTTAATTTAGCCACTGAATGTTGAATTGAAAGCAAGGACGAGCAGTTTTTACCACAACGTTTCAACGATACACGGTTAAATAAAAAGTGATGGTGGACAATAGGCCATTTCCGAGTTCCTTTTGGCTTTGTGTCAAGACGAGTCTTCGTGTGAAATCATTTATATGAAAATGTGTTTCGCACACAGGTTCATTTCCATGCAGATCAAACTCATTTTCAAATGAAAATTTTAGCACGAGGACTCCTTTTGAATCACAGACCCAAGGTAACTCGGAAATGGCCAATTGTATTTTGTTGTTGTTGTTATCTTCGCAGGAGTTATACTGGCAATTACTCCTGCCTTTGTCATAGGAGACGAAAACTTTCCCGTCCCGGGAAACTTGGCAGGAGATGTTTTCTGCCATATACTTAGTTCCCAGTACTTCGTCTTCACCTTCGGCAAGATCTCTGTTGCCATAGTCATGCTATTGGCAATAGACCGCTGGTATGCAATAACTAGACCCGTCAAGTATAAAACTACATTCAAGCGGCGGAGAGTCATTATGTACATTACAAGCGTCTCCATGGTTTGTTGTGCACTGAACTGGCAAGCGTTAATCGAGAAGAAACTTGTCATCGAAAACGGAACTCCCTCTTGTGTTTGGATCACGCTGATTGAAAACAGGTTCTCCTCTCAGATTTTCACTGTCGTTTACGTGGCATTTACCTTTTTCATTCCATTGTTTATTTCCATGATTACCTTTTTCCACTTGCATCGAGAAATGCGGAGGTCACGTGATCGTCTGGCCAGGAGCAACAACACGAAATCTTTTAAAAGCCTTTTGCGCATGTGCGCTATAACAGGTTTGTTCCTGGCACTGTGCTGGATTCCAAACCAGTTTGTTTATGTGCTGTCAAAGTTCAACATCACGCAACTGGATACACCTCTCCATCACGCCACAGTTGTTTTAGCCATGTTCAATTCTTGTGTAAATCCTTGGATTTACGGAGCTACCAACCGTAATTACAGGAAAAAAAATCGCAAGAATTCTCTGTTTCTGGAAGAAAGTGGAAGTCGCGCCACAAGAGACAGACATTACAGGAAAGGAAAGAGGGACCAGACGTCGCCACGTTGGAAGATGTAGTAAGATGGAGCATCAGCCGGAAGGGTCAAAGGATGTGGACTACTCGGCATTTGCACTCGAAGGCTCCCAAGCAAAACCAGAGAAACACCAAGAAGAAAGCAACGGAAATATCTCAATGACCGGAATACCCGGTGACGATGGCGAAACCAAAATTCGCGACAAGGCCACGATTGAATCCGTCACATAAAGCAAACTATAACTTCAGGGAAGCATTGTCTTAATCGACTTGCTCTTATAATAATAACATCGACTTGACTTATTATCATGTTAGATTTAAGCGATAGAGTACTCTTACCATGTATACATAGCGTCATCTGAACGCGAGGGAGAGACACTTACGTAAACCTGAGACGCAGTCGATGGTTTGCATAACTTTCGAGAATTCTCTCAACCCCCCGAGTACAGTACCCGGGAAGACATATAACAATGCCGACTAATACAAGAATGTCTTGTGTAGAAAAAGGCGTTATTATTATTTTTTTTGCCAGTTATTACCACTTATATTTAATCTCTAATTATTTTCATTTTTAAAGTCTGATTGATCCAAATGTGGTTTTAAAAACTGTCAGTCTTTTTCCACCATTATATTTCTTGCTAGTAATACTTATGATTACTATGTTTTCTGCACTATTTTCATTTTACTTCAGTTGTTTTACAGTTTAATGGGTTATTTATGTCTACTTTGCTTTGTGTTTCTGTGTTTCAGTTTTTTGCCAAGAGGCGAGCTTAACCTACGCTGCTATTGTAATTTCGGTCACAGGATAGTCTTCTGACTATTGCTCAATATTTTTTTCTTATACCTGTCATGCCCTTTGATGTTCAACTGCCACCAGACCCCTAAGGTATATTTTGCTAAATAAATTATAATCAACAACTTGTCTCTGGTGGGTAGGAGTCATAATTTTTTTATTTGCCGGCAAATAAATTCCTTTTAAATAATGTAGTGGTAATAGGGTATGGTATGTAAAAACATATTGTAAGTTATGTTCTGTTAGTGAAACAGTTGAGTAAGGTACCAAGTTTGTAGAAGTGTTTTGTTATGTAAATTTAGGTTCATTACCTAAATGTAATGAAACATCATGTATTAAACTTAGTGGTTATGCTGTTTATCATTAAAAAAAAGTGTCTACATAAATTTCATAACCAATATAGCTGGCTTTTATCGCAATCTGTCTGCTTGAAATCAGCTATTTAGTATTACGAGAAAAAATTTTGTTTTATTCAAATCGTACAAGTAATTAGAGCAACAAAGCAACGTAGTTTAATAATTACTTTTTAACACATTTTGTCTATCAAGAGGATTAATTAAGTCTTATTATTGTTTCAATTTAATTACATTATTACACTTAATGTAGTCATCTATTGACCAATCGTATGATTACTTTACTGTGATATTTTATTATAAGGTACCCTAACAAAATGTAAGTTAGTGTATTAGGGTATTACGGTTTTAGGGCATTAGCGTATTAAGCCATCAGGGTATTAGGGTATTAAGGTGTTACAATATCATGCAATGTAATGTTTAGTCTTTCAACGTAAGCTTAGCCGGGCCTATACAGGCTGGAAAGCCGTTGTGGACCAACTACATGCAGGTTGTGTATGAAACAAGTTATCAATAAAGAACATAAATAAGAACAACTTGTTCACAGCTAAGATGAACTTCTTTTCATAAAGAAAACTGATTTTCGTTGATAACAATATGTCGAAACCTAGTTTTTCCTACTCTTTGAGATTTTTGTCGAGAAGACATATGTTCTGACATGCGCAGTGAATGCTGGTTAGCAAGATTACATTAGGGAAAAGCTATGTTGAGCACTAAACGTTTAGTTATCAACAACAAGCTCTCTAGTCTGTCGAGCTTCTCAATCCTGGAAGTTTTTTTTTTGTGACTACAATTACAAAAGTACAAGAATGATAAATGAGCTTCTCTTTATTGGGGTAATAGATACTGCAAGTAAAATGGTTTGGATTTGATATTTCTTCGAAATACTAGAAGCTACTAAAATAGATCATATGATACCGGCTTTCATGTTTATTCAGATTATTTACTTCGAGATAACACTTGTTTTACAAGAAAAAATTTAATTCATTAAATTATGCATATTTGAGGCAAGCAAGAGCTTAGGTAGCAGCAGTTCATGCAGTTGCTTTCAATTCATCCGTCGAGGGATCTCTTTCTTACATGTATTCTTGATTTAAGTGTCGTTGTCAGAGAAAGCCGGGCAGAGCAGAAAGATCGAGATTCGTCGTTTATCTTCATCTTTTCATAATAGCTATCCGAAAACATTAACAACCATTGCGTTCGCCAAGAAAAAAAAAACATGAAGCGACCGGCAACTAGGACTTCAATTCTAGATTAAAACACACTGTGGCTAGGCCGAGATGAATAACAATATTGCATGTTGATTAGAACATCCTGTTTACTTAGTTTGCGTCTTCGCTGCTATGTCAGTGCTGTTTGGACTCGTCGTTATGAAGAGGTTTATGGACCAACGTTTGCCTCAAAAGCCCTCTATGCCTAATCTGAAGCATAATATGTAGTCATAGTACTTAAATCAACCTCCAAAACATTTAAGTTTGTTTATCATATTTTTGAGTTACTCAAGTTCCAGCATCTGTTCATTAGAATGACACTGAGTCACGCAGAAATTAGATTGGGGGAAAAGTGTTTACCCCTCGTTGTCAGTTTTGGTGACGTCACACTACGTTTCAGTATTGGAAAACGTTTATACAAAAAAATTACGTGACAGCCTCCACAGAATAAACCATTAGTTAATAACAAAAGAGTTTAGAATTATGGCCATTATTCACATAGCCATCTAATGCGAACATTAGAGGTCGAGCATACTTTTCTAACGGTTATACTGGAGAGAGCTATGGACTAAGTAACAACAGATATATCAGATATCATATATACAGATATATATCCTTTCGTTTTTCACGATGCTGAGAGGTGCTTAATTCAAGACCAAATATGGAACTTTAAAATGAGGACGAGGACTCTCTTAGTAATCTTTATGTTGAGTGAGTATAACCTTTTCTTCTTAATGGAGGTTCCTGAAAGGGGTTTCTGAGGGAGAGATGAGAATACATCTAAAACTTTGACTGACATCTGAGAAATGAAGCGTTTTTAAACTGATAACCGAGATCGAGAACTGCAAAAATTAATTACTAACAGCTGAGAAATGGGCCGAAATGTGGACTTATAGCTCACGAGAAATGGTAGAAAATTTAACAGATATCTGAGATTCCAGCACACCTATCTAAATCCCTTAGGACTTTAGGTTTTGGAAGCCCTTAACTGCTGATCAAAGCGGCTAAATACCATACCTTTCCAATTGGTACTAAATGTTTGTTAAGTTGAACACTGACCTAGAGGAAAATAGCAAGTAACAGACCGATTTTCGGCTCTCATGATCTATTTCCATAGCGAAACAACATTGACTGCTAACAGTCTTATTCTTATCAGGGAAAGCCGACTTAAACAGTCTTTGTATGACATAATTATTCTTCATTATTTTCATAATTTTTAACGAACTGTTTTTCTTCTAATCATACACCTGTTCTCGAAACATCAGTCAAGAAGTTGACTTCATAATAAGGTTCACCGAGTACTGTTGCCGGCTCGTCAGAATTTTCTGTTAGTTTTTGACATCTTTTTGACAGGGTTTTATGAGCGCTAGGTTTCTCTTTGTTTCTCTCGAAAACTCAACTTTGTTGTCTGCAATTAGGCCGTTCGATCTCCTTTGTGATGTACATAAGGTCTCAAAGGAGGACACGTTGGAAACCGATAAACTTTTATATGTAAAAGGTTAAACTATCAAACTTGGCAAATTGATCTCAAACTAAAGTTGGAGGTAAAAATAGAGGATACATAGCCGCTCGGAGATACCAAATTTATCTTCGAGTGTTGAAAAATAGTTCATGAATGAGCGCAGCGAACGAGTCAAATATTTTTCAACACCATTTCACTTTCGCTGCGAAAAGCACGATTTATTATGTAACCACAGCAACGGTGTTTTCACTTGTGACGATAACATGTTATTTTCACTTGTGAAGATATCATGTTTTCGTGCGAAAGCTCACTGGTGTTGATATAATAACTAAGATTTTCTCCACCGTGTGCCATTTTAGAAACTCGAAAAAAGGAACGAGAAGTTGACAAATGAGAAAAATATTCTCGATACTAAGGTACGTTACTTTAACTTTGCATAACTTGTACTTTCAAACAAATATTTCCAGTCTATTGTTTCACGAGGGCTTGTTTTAGACGAATTTTTTTTTTTTTTTCTGTTATCAACAAAGATCTTTATTTTTAATATGGCGGACGACTGATGAGGCCCAAAGAGAGCAATATAATTTGAACTACCGTGGTCTACAGTTTTCACATATTTAATTTTGAAATCATTTTAAGTTCGTCGGATGTGGATAAAAGACGTGATGTCCTGTTCCTCTCGTCAAGCACAAAAGGTTTACGTGATTAAAATTGAGGCTTCGGATTAAATGGTTTTGTTAATTTCTTCTCTGTAGCCAAAAAAGTATCTTTCTGCCCATTGATATCGTTCGGTAAGGTGTGTTTGGGTTCTGCATTGACAGCAAGTTGACAAAAAGAAAAAACAACCGTTCTGCTTGTTTAGTTTCGATCATACCGACAAATGTAAACTTCACCAAAGCAACACACACGCGTTGGAATTAATTTCCAACAGCTTTACAGCTCTTTCGCTTGGTTTTTGCCACTATTTTCTTCCTTATTTTTAAACAAAGTTCATTTCAAAATATATTGTAGAAGATTATTCCTTTTCCAATGCTGTCCGCAGAAAAATTCTTTTTGACCTATGCTTGAACGTGAACTAAAAGATCGTCATGACTTTTTTGGTAGTTGCCAAGGTGACCAAGGTTAATATTCCCCCGGGCAAAAATAAATTCACTTTTTCATAGCTTTGTTTAAGAAATACCAAAAGAAAAGTTAAAGACATTATGTTCGTCATTATCACTAAAAATTGTGTGGAAATATTTTTTATTCTATCGTCTGACTGGATTTGATATTTTGAACCGTTTACAAAATATTAATTTCTCAACCTCATTAGTAATCATCAAGTTTAAGGTGATTCCTCACATTTGCATTGCGCATCCTTACTACGCATAATTTATGGCGTCACTAGCGCGCGCTCGTGCACGCGCACATTGAAAACATGGCGGATTTGCCTGGATTTTGAGTTCTGTCAGTTGAAAAATGGCTATAGCTCACTAACGAGTTCGGGCACCCCAATTTTTTTTCCGTTCGTTTTAATCAGCTAATCATTAGCTTTGCGTGAGAAAAGATTGATCTGATTTCTATTGCTGGAAATTGAAGAAATAAGGAAAATAGCAGCTGCACTGTAGTCATTTCTATTTTGTAGTTTGATAGCCGTGGCGAGCAGTTTGGTTCCAATATTTTAACAAAGATTCAGCTGTCTGTCAAAATCAAATTAAAAAGTTTATTTGTGTCCGATAGAAGTATTGATTGCAGTTTGAGGCGTGTTTTCATGAGTCTGGGCTCACAAAGAGTTTACAATAACTTGGAATGCGTTCTTGTAATAAGCATTCAATAATGCCAAAATGGGATATTTTCAATGCCTCACTGCTCCTTAACGAGCACGGGCACCCCCCATTTTTATTTTATAATTTAAGTTCTCATATGATAATTATTCAGTGGACAAAGTTTGAACAAAAATCTATTGACAGTTTTATTTCAGGGGAATTACCTTAAATAAAAGGAAATAGTGGAGGAGACGGTGTTTGGATGTCTGATCTTAATTATCATAGATGTTTAGGTTTTCATTTCTCCGTTTTCATCTTACTTTTAGTTTCGATTTGGAAGATATATAAAACACTCAAGACAGTGTTTAACCATATTTTCAAACACCTCGAGGTTCGTCAAAAATACTCTGCTGCTCGTCGTAATGTGGTCAAATACAGTCGTTCTCTCCTCTACACAGAGAGGATCTGAACAAAAAGACAATTTGGTCAACTTACTTGTCAAAATCCATGTCGTGTCCATGTAGCATGGTTTAGAAAAGTTCACTGAAGTAACTCATGATCACTGAGAGAAAAAACATGGCCCCGCATTTTAACTTGGGCTCGCGGCCCAACCAACAAACACATTTACATCACTGTGTAACTGACAAATACATACAAAGGTAAAGTTTTCGTTATATCTAACTTATATTTACAGCTCTTTGCTAACATAGATATTTTTTGTTTGAAAAGGTTAGTCATTTGATCAAATTCAACTGATATCAAAAGTCTACATGCCAAAACAAAACGGTTTTTTACCCAATTTGACACTTCCTTTTGTAGTAGTTTATTCAAACATTAGTTTAGCAGCTTGCACCTAACGCAATTATTTTCTTGAAAATAGGTCGTAAGAACAAGGTTTCATTTATGACTTTGAAAATCAATATATCATGATTCAAAAAATAAGAAGGCAAAAAAATGTCGCCTGTGAACCGCAGTCCCATAGCGAAATAAAATACATCAATTACTCTCCAATCAAACAAATTTATTGATAAATTTTCAAACGATTACAATACATTACCGCTTTGTTCTAAAATATCTCAGTAAGTGCCATGCACCGGTAAAGGGACAAATCCACACACAGCCTAAGTGAAAGGAGATTCTCAGTTTGTTCAGTAACATTGTGTAATATACAAGTGAATATATGAAATATCATATATTTGAACTAGGGATAAAGATATGAAGAAATGATTGATCATCGCAGTTATATACACAACTTAAGCAACTGTGAAATTAAAGCCTGAGAAAAATTCAGGCTTGAACGGCATTCGAACCCATGACATCTGCGATACTGGTGCAGTGGTCTACCAACTGAGCTATCAAGCCAACTGGAAGCTGGTCACGTTGTGAGTTCGTAATATACCCGTAGATGGTGAAGATACGAGTGAATATATGAAATATCATATATTTGAATGGAGGATAAAGATATGAAGACATGATTGATCATCGCACTTATGTACACAACTTAAGCAGCTGTGAAATTAAAGCCTGAAAAACATTCAGGCTTGGACGGGATTCGAAACCACGACCTCTGCGATACCGATGCAGCGCTCTACCAACTCAGCTATCAAGCCAACTGGAAGCTGATCACGTTTTGAGTTCGTAATAAACCCGTGGATAGTGGAGGGACAAGTGAATATATGAAATATCATATATTTGAGCTGCGAGCTTTAATTTCACAGCTGCTTAAGTTGTGTATATAACTGAGATAATCAGTCTTGTCTTCATATTGTATAATATCTTTTAGCTTTCGGTATTCACCAAACTGACATTTTTTTTTTATTTGTACTGGAAAATATATCAAACCAAAAGCCAAAGCTAAGCGAAACAACAGCTACTTTGAATTCTACATGACTCATTTGCAACGTTTTGTCTCAGGTTTTTTAGTTTTGAAAAATAACTTGAAGTGGCTTACTAGTTTGAGGGACAAGCCGAAGAAAACAAAGAAACTAAATGGCTCTAAAACTGATTAAACTTAGAATAACAATTTAAAATCCTACGAGTGAATTGTCAGTCTCATGACATCAAAGATCTGCATTTGTGTATTTGGAGGAGTAATACAATTTATTCTCTTAGTAAGAAAACATTTGTTTTGTAGTCCAGCACTTAGAAGGCAAGAACACCACAGACTCCGCAGGAAATAAAACCCGTGTTGACTACTCACGAACAGCTCTAAGGGTAACATTTGGAGTTATCGCCTTGCTGGCGCTTTTAGGCAATGCATTGGTTGGTGCGGTTAATCTCCGATGTCGCAGAATGTTGAAGAACTCGTATAACTTGATGATTCTCTCCCTCGCCTTTACTGACATGTTCACAGGTAAGATGCATGTGATAAAAACAACTTGTAAAACGATAAAAATGCAAGCAAGATATACATTCCCAACCATATTTATTCTTTGTAATAATGGGTAAAAAGTTAATGGTAATGTTTTAAGAAATAGGTGTTGGGTCATTGGAAATATAATATTGGAATATTTTAGGTGTTAAAAAAATGTTGCCTTTCTTATCGTTGTTGATGTGTACGCAGGTGCTGCTTTTCCTAGGAACTAGTTCTTCCGCGAAATATGTGTAAATTACTTGACTGTTGTTACACTGGAAATAGTGCCATGTAATCTAACTATTTTGAATGTAGTATCTACTTAAATAATTTGTTAGCCGATTCTTGGTAGGATGCGTTGGTACATTCATGTTCTGCGAGCTCCGTTGCTGCACTACATGTTTTCGGTTCAACTGCGTTGTCCAGCAACTCGTTTGATTACTCCTGGGTGTCGATCGAGAAAATGAAATAAAAATTGAAATCTAGATTTTGGAAGCGCTCTTTTTGGAATTAGTCGCATTAGACTCCCTACTTTTAGTCTCCTGTCCAATTTTTCAGTCAAACCTTGCCCTTTTTACTGACCTTTTCAAGGAGTTTGATAGCGATGTTTAATTAATTTATTCCTAGTTCACACCTCGACCCAATAAAGAAAAGATTCCTTACAATAGCAGCGGCACCTCGTTAGAGGATGTTTGTACTAAGAACACGTCCAGTTAAGGAGATGGATAGTTTCAACTGGAAATCCCGCCCACGAAGCTGGGAGTTTGCAAACCCATTTCTTGTAACACTTATGTTGTATGAAATATATTTAACAACAACTTTTATCTTTTAACTTAGTGTTATCCAAAACTTTTAATCGGTAAGAACGAAGATTGTAACTTTTATATTGCTCACGTTACCTTATTTAGGTCAACCACTTAAGAATAGTCGGTTAAAATCAAGGTAGAAAATGTTTTAGTCAACCTCGATAACCTCGAAGGAAAATATGCTAAGTAGCTCGGTGCGCAGTCTCAATAGAACCTTATTCGAACTGCGCATGACATTACGTTAGCCTAATTGACAGTTTGACATTGATTTGATGTATGACGTGGTTGTCCCTTTAAAAGGAACGTGACGAGTTAGCTCCTCGTAGTTGTAGTAATTGCTGTAACTAGTCTAGAGTAGCAGTAAGAGAACGTTGTGGGTATTGTACCGAAGTCATCAATAGTGGAAATAAAAAGAGAAGCAACCAAACAAAGAGTGTTGAAGTGATCGGCTAATTTCCCCAAAGGTCGCTTCAACAAACTAACTAAAGAAATAAATATAGATGAACTAAGCCTAGTGTAAAACCAAACTCACAAGCTGAGACCTATTACAATGAAGACAATCTGGCAAGAGACAAGTTATTACATGAGCAAATTTATTATAACTTTTATCAGTTATCACAAACACTGGAACAGCAGCTCAGTCCACGGAAGTAGATAGATAGATAACCTTTATTTTAAAACGATGAGTATTAAAGCTACATGAGCTTGTGGGGTCGTTTCTAATTAACTAATCGCTAAGTAGTCGGGTGAAAGCCGACTCCTGTCAAAGAACAGTCACGTGCAATGGGTAATACCGTAGAAACGTTATAAAGGCTTAACCTTCTTTCCACGATGTCGAAGTCAATGCCGAAAGAAAAAGATATGTCGAATATGTTAGCAAATGGTGTCATCTTTTCTACGTTCAAACATATAGACCCAGGCACCGTTCGCGGTGGGTTCACTCTAACAGATGGCGTAGTTAATGAGCGTTTATTTCGAAAACGGGTCGTTCCGCGGACTCAAAAAAGCAAAAGAATTAAATGATTTAGCGAAGGTCTTACTAGAATCAAACTAGATATCAAATGAGTTATCAATAAACAGAAAATGGGCAGTGCGTGTTACTACAGACGACAGAAGAACATTTTCGAAAGTTTAAGGTGCTCATTAAGACAAGGTGCCTCGTTATCAAACTCTAGTAAACGACAACAAACATGCCATGTTGGACTGCGTAAGTGGCTTACATCAGAGTGAAGATGAACGTAATTGTCATATTTACGTGACCTCTATCATGACTATTACATTTATAGTTTTTGCTCAAAAAGAGTACATTGTCAGCTGTTGTTTTTCTCTTGTGCCATTAGTTTAGTCGCTCTTGTGTGTTTATTATATTCGCATGTTATGCAGGAATGTTTGTTTGGTATCAAATAACGTGGTGTCAGATGAATGCAATGTATTGGACAAAGCATGTATACAACAAACGTGTGACGAATCAGAGTTGTCTTTACAACAAAATGATGTTGAAAAGGAAATAAAATATGCAGAACAATCCAGGTCTCATTATGCGATGGTTGTTTATTGTAATATCAACAATCGTGAGTGCGATGCGCGCAGCAGAAGAATACCTGAAAAAATAAACTAGAAAAGCTCTCACGTAAAAACAATGACATAGAAACAAATCCCGGGCCTCAGGACTATATATAGTATTGATCCTACTCTAACAATCAAGGCACCTTATGGTCAAGGTGATATTATGTATTTGGTGAAAATGCTGGAAAACAATGTGTTACTATGAGTTCAAGGATGAGATAAAGCTAATGACCTCAGTGTACAAATTATGGAGATGGTAATCAATTGTATTCAACACTCACAATGTACAGGGCAGGTATATTTAATGCAAACAGAATTACCGTCAATGATCGCTATGTCTGAGAAAAATTACCAGCTTAATTATCGTGAAAGTTACACTGGCAATCTACATCATTGTGATTCAGTAATTGAGGGATGTCAGTACACTACAATATTTCCAGACTACACACTCACTCGGTGGCAATTATGAACTCAGTGGAGGGCAGATTAATACATATGAAATAACTGCAGTCAACAGTGTGAGAGAAGAACACAACTGCTCTTGTAAACAATGTTATGCTGCAGGGCTTTATACAATGTGTTACTCAGTAGCAAAGACGTATGTGTCATTATTAAATACCAAAGTGACAGTGACCCCAATCTCCCCTAACACATGAGTGACGTCACAACTCAATGAACTTGAGTAGGAGTAACTTAAATTTCACTGTCATCTATCGGTCAGTTCAAATAAGCAGTGTTTTCATGATATACGATTACAGTTTCATGATGTTTCTTTGAGACACGCATCTATTAGCATGTACCTATTACACAAGCTATTTTTAGAATCGGTGCGCACCGCCAACGATCAACACTCGTGGTAGTGTTTTTCCTCAGGACTACAAAATTATATTCGTTTGAGTTACAAACATCGGTTATTGTATCAGAGTTAAATAATGTTAATTGAACCATGCTTTTCCGTCGTTAGTTTTTTGCAAAGTCAAACAACTTTTCTTCGTTGAAGTTGAACTTAAAGTTAAACTTTAATTTTATGTTATTGTCTTATGTAGAGTCACAAGAACTGCTTGCCCCACAACTAGTTCCAGAACTAATCGAAGCAGGGTCAAGAGTTTATATTAAAAAGGAAAGAACGAAAAAAAGTAATGATAATTTACAACAAAATTACAAAAGGTACAAGTTAAACGATAGAAACAACTACAGGTAACCGAAAACAAAGTAACAGTGTAACATGCGCATGCATAAGCGACTAGAATACTAGTCGTTTCAACCAAAACGTTCCGGCAACGCTTTCGATTTTGTCTTTGTCGTCATACTGTGTACATCTTCAAACGAGCACAGAACGAACTAGTTTGCCATTACCTTCTTCACAGGGCACAGGATCACAGAACATAGTTCAATAGCATGTCCAAATTTTAATTTGGCCACTGAATAGTAAATTGAAAACAAGGACGAGCAGTTTTTACCACAACGTTTCAACGATACACGGTTAACAAAAGAGATGGTAGGCAATAGGCCATTTCCGAGTTCCTTTTGGCTTTGTGTCAAGACGATTTTTCGTATGAAACCATTCATATGAAAATGTGTTTCGCACACAGGTTCATTTCCATGCAGATTAAACTCATCTTCAAATGAAAAGTTTTGCACGAGGACTCCCTTCAAATCAGAGACCCTAGGTAACTCGGAAATGGCCTATTGCATTTGTTTAATGCTATTATCTTCGCGGGAGTTATACTGGCAATTACTCCCGCCTTTGTCATGGGAGACGAAAACTTTCCCGTCCCGGGAAACTCGGCGGGAGATGTTTTCTGTCATATACTTAGTTCCCAGTACTTCGTCTTCACCTTCGGTAAGATCTCTGTTGCTATAGTGATGCTACTGGTAATAGACCTCTGGTATGCAATAACTAGACCCGTCATGTGCAAAGTTACATTTAAGCGGCCGAGAGTCATTATGTACATTACAACCGTTTCCTTGGTTTGTTGTGCGCTTAACTGGTAAGTGTTGATCGAGAAGAAACTTGTCATCGAAAACGGAACTCCCTCTTGTGTTTGGATCACGCTTATTTAAAACAGGTTCTCCTCTCAGATTTTCACTGTCGTTCACGTAGCATTTACCTTTTTCATCCCATCGTTTATTTCTATGATAACCTTTTTTCACATGCATCGAGTGATGCGGAGGTCACGTGATCGTCTGGCCAGGAGCAACAACATGAAATCTTTTAAAAGCCTTTTGCATATGTGCGCTACAACAGGTTTGGTCCTGGCACTGTGCAGGATTCCAAACCAGTTTGTTTATGTGCTGTCAAAGTTCAACATCACGCAACTGGATACACCTCTCCATCACGTCACAGTTGTTTTAGCCATGTTGAATTCTTGTGTAAATCCTTGGATCTACGGAGCTACCAACCGTAATTACAGGAAAAAATTCACAAGAATTCTCTGTTTTTGGAAGAAAATGGAAGTTACACCAGAAAAGACAGACATTACAGAAAAGGAAAGAGGGACCAGACGTAGTCACGACGGAAGATTTAGTAAGACGGGGCATCAGCCGGAAGGGTCAAGGGTTGTGGACTACTCGGCATTTGTACGCGAAGGCTCCCAGACAAAACCAGAGAATTACCAACAAGAAGGAAACGGAAATATTTCAATGACCGGAATAGCCCATGATGATGACGAATCCCAAATTTACACAGACCGAGACCAAAGTTAGGGGCTAGCATAAGATATTTGGGACTTTAAGATCTGGTACGGCTAGGCTGTAGTACGGCGGCAGATAGTGAAGATCACTTCCGGTGACGTCATGACGCGCGTACCAGTACGGCTTTCCCGCCGTAGCCTTACTTTCTACTACGGGAAAGTGCCTGGTTTTACGCACTCTTCAATACGTGAGTATGATCCTGCTTTTTACTTCTCATTTTAACGCTTTTTGCACTGTTTGAACAGCCTAGTTTGAAGATAAAGTTCTCAATCATAAAAATCAGTTCTAAGATCATTGTTTCTTTGTCATTATTGTTATTATTATTATTATTTGTACAAAAAATTTGAACGATTTTAACACCTGCCGCAAGAGGATCAATTCAGTCATATTAGTATCGGGCCGAACAGCCTTTTATAAGAAAGCTTCGTATGTTCTAATCTGAGCTATAATTGTTTGTTACTGTTCAAAATGCATTTTATCATAATCGAAAGTTTTGTATTTTTCGGGCTTATCACGTAATCGTTGTACGAACAACCTGTCCGTGTTGAAATCGAGCTTTTTTATATCAGGGTTTATATATATATATTTTTTTTGTGGTTGGAATTACAGGCGGTTCTATCAAGTTCTAAAAAGCAAATCTGAGTTCTGGGAGATGTAAGACGAATACAGGAGAAGGAAATCATTGTCATTAATCAAGCCTATTTCGTGTGAAAGTAGAATGATTTCTGGTTTCCTTGAAGGTAGTCATTTTTGTAAAGACACGTAGAGACTGCACATACCGTTGCCGTACAGCAAAATCTTAATCATTTGAGTTTGGCGGGTAAAACACCGTCGTTATTTTTCGTTCACACAGAAAGGATCTGACCAAAACGACAATTTCATCAACTCAAAATCCATAGTGTCAATGTAGAATGGTTTAGAAAAGCTCATTGAAGTAAAACACGGCCCCCATTTTAACTTGGGGCCGCAGCCCAAACAACAAAAACAGTTACATTATTGCGTACCCAGAAAATTCTCAAAACTGGCAAATGCAAGTTATCGGTATATCTAACTTATATTTACAGCTCTTTGTCGACATAAATATTTTCATGTTTAAAAAGGTTAGCCATTCTATCAAAGCCATCTGCTATCGAAAAGTCTACATGTCAAAGCAATGCTTCTACCCATTTATAGTAGTTTATTTAAACTTTAATTACGGAGTTTGCACCAAACACAATTATTTTATTGAAAATAGGACGTAATAACTATAGGAATAGGTTTCATTTGCGAGTTTGAATATTAATGTTCATGAATCAAGGAAAAGGAAAGTAAAAATAGTTCGCCGGTGTAACGCAGTCTAATAAAGAAATTACAAAAAAAAATCGATTACTTTTCAATCACACAAGTTCCAATCTGTGTTGAGGTCGTTGATATATTTTCAAACGATCATTACCGCTTTGCTCTAAAACATCTCAGGAGCCATGCACCGGTGAAGAAACAATTCCACAGCCTAACTGAAGGGAGATTCTCAACTTAGTCGGTAAAATTCGCTGTTTTTTCAGTTTGTTCAGTAACATGGTATGGTATCCTTACAACGTTTCAGTTTGGGTATTCACCTTATTAATATTTTTGCTATTTGTGCTGGAAAATATATCACATCAAAAGCAAAGCTAAAATTATATTAAGGGAAACAAAAGCTAATTTGCATTTTACATGACTCATTTACAATGTTCTGTCTTAGGCTTTTTAGTTTTTGAAAATTGATTCCTCTCGTCTAAATACTCTCCACATATTCCAGCCGTGCGCAACAGCAATAACGCCAAAACAGATCATAAAAACACAACTTTATTTGCTATCGTGTGCTCACTGGAGGCCGCACGGCCCCAAGAGTACAAAGAAAGAAAAAAGGACAACAAAACAATATAAAATACAAGAGGAAAAACTTTCAGACAAAATGGATTCTCAAAGCAAGCATCCTAAAGTTTAAATTCTCATTACCAAAGACGCTATTACATCTACCGGGAATGAAAGCTTCTTTTAAAGATGGAAGATCCATCCAGTCAACAATAAAATCGGAAAATTTATCGCCGCCGGCGCTAATCATTGGCCAGAAGGGAGCGGAATGCCACAGCGGAACAATAAGAGTCCCTGACGCCTTGCAGTTACGCATATGAAGTAACACTCGCGGAATAAGGCAAATAGGCGGACATACATAATTGTTCTCCCCCGCCCAGTTCATAACGAATGAATCAATTCCTTCCGAGCCTGGATTCCAAAATCTAGAATTGAACCTCGGAAGTTTGGCATTTAAATAATTAGCAAAGCGATCGAAAGAGTGCGGACCCCAAACAGTATCAATGTTTTGAAATGTATCCCACGAAAGACCCCAGTCATCGGGATCGTAAATGCGGCTGAGAAAATCGGCCTGGTCATTCTGAGATCTAGGGATCCATTCCATCTCGATCGAAATACCGCGATGACAACAAATGTTAAAAATCGACAAAGCTTCAGTCTGCAAATGACCTTTACTGCTGCCAGATGAAATGATCCTGGGAACGTTCTGATTATCTGTAAACCATTTCACAGTCAACCTCACAACTTGTCCAGTAAAGAAAGAAGAACAAATTTAACGGCCAAAATTTCTCGCAAAGTAAAACTGGTATGCATTTCCTTTTCGGACCAAGTGCCAGACACAAAATCCTGACCGCATTGAACGAAATAGCCACCAAAACCAGTGTCACTTGCGTCAGAATAAACAACGCCAACAGCACTTGACTTGGGCGACATAGGCTTGCCATTAATGGAGTCAATGTTGTTCTGCCAAAATAAAAGCTCATTACGAATCTCAAGGGACACGTCCAAAGGCTGATCCCAGGAGGTTCTTTGCTCTAGGGCCGCATAACAATTTCTTGTCAACAATCTAGTAATATTACCGACAGCACACGACATAGAAATAATTTGCCCCGTAATTGAAGCAAGACCACGGGCTGAAAAACTACTTTTTTGAAGACAGGAAGCAATGGAGGATTTCAGCTTGAGAATACGCTCTTCGGGAATATGAATCAAACCGTGTTGGAAGTCCAAAACCGATCCCAAGAAGACTAACTTCTGGACAGGTTCCCAATTTGATTTTTCGTCATTAGCTGTAAAACCGGCCAAAGTCAGGTCCTTACGAACTTGAACACTAATGTTTTCGGCACTTTCGAAAGACAAATTTCCCCCGATGCCATCGTCTAGATACATCAAGGCTAAATGGCCGTGAGCCCTCCAAAACTTAACTAATTGACGTATGACTTTTGTAAAAATATACGGCGCTGAAGTAAACCAAAAGGTAGCACTTTAAACTCGTAGAAATGCATCACGCCATCGACTGAAGGCCATTTGAACGACAGAAACTTCATATGTTCTTCACAAATGTCAATGTGATGATATGCCGATTTGAGGTCGAAGGAGAAGACAAACATCCCAGGCGAAAACATTTGAAGAACAGTTCTTAAATCTTCATACTTGACAGATTTTTTGACGACAAATTTGTTTAAATGAGACAAATCTAAAATAAGTCTTAACTTCCCTGAAGACTGGACAGCGACGTGCAGCGGATTACAAAATTGAGGGTATTCCTGAACTTCCCTTACACAGCCACGTGCCATCAACTCTGAAATTGCCTCCCGAACAAAACTATCCCTACGAAAGGCGGAAGATCTATTTTCAATCGAAAACGGTAAAGGCGATTCCATAAAAAGAATCTTGTAACCATTCTGGATAATGTCTAGAACAAAGTCCGAAGCCTGGATAGTATCACGCCAAAATGTGAAGTTCGCATGCAGTTTTCCTTGAGTAAAGCTGGATGCCTCGATATCCTGTTCAAATTCGTACTGATCCAAAAAATTAAGGTTTTGATCCTGAAGACAACGGTTTGTCTTTGGTGGGGCACATATTGCCCCAGTGTCCTCGTTTACCGCATCGAAAGCACATGTCGAGGCCTCTGAATGAGTTGTAAGGGTATCGACCTTGGGGATGAAAATAACTAGTAGCTGGAGGAAAAGAGCTAAACGTACCGCCAACTCTGGAGGCGCTAGAAGATGAAAGCGCAGAAGAGGAACCTTTAGGACTAGTTTTCCTCTTTTTCTCTTGCAGTGTTTTGATCTTAGCGGCGGCTCTTTTCTCGGCTTTTTTAATCTTCGAAGCGTCGGCCTCGTCGTCGGCCAAATCGTCGCAAACATACTCTTGTACCGTAGCCCAACCGAATTCAGATTTGTCGGCCAATTTAATAATTTTTTGCCTATTATTTAGCAAAGAAATACCTTTGTTAAGCTCTTCCTTGGCTTTAGGAATATTTCCACCTTCCAGGGCTTTCAGGGCCAAATTACTCGTCTTGGCCACTTTGCGGTTGAAACTAAACTGTTGCTCGTTTCCTTTCTTCTTGAAGACGTAATTGTCGGGCTGAAGATCCGTCGCAATTTGAACCGCTAAATCAGACTGGGCTTGAAGCAGGTTGGTCTGAAGTCCTTGGATCTGGGAGTTAACGGCTGATAAAATTGCATTCTTCTGGGCATCTAAAACAGCACTCAGTTCTGGAGAAATAGAGGTGCTGGCTCCTGCTGAGTCTTCCATAAGGATGAGAGCAACACAAATAAAAGCGAGTCACCTCCAGAAAAGAGCACCAAGAGGACGAATTAGCATAAAACCACTCCTAAATACCCTGTTCAAAACCCCTAGAGAGTTCATACCGACGAGAGAATATTTTTCCGCTAATTTCCAAACCGCGGAAAAATTCTATTAGTGGCTTACTGTTTTGAGGGACATTTGACACGTACAGCCGAAAAAAACAAAGAAAATAAGTGGCTCTAAAATTGGTAAGACTTAGAACAGCAATTTCAAATACAAAGGATGAATTGTCAGTCTGATGTCATGATAGGTGTATGTTTGTGTATTGAAGGAGTGTCTTACTGAGATAACATTTGTTTTCAGTCCAGCACTGAGACTCGGCCATGAACACCACAGATTCCGCAGGAAATAAAACCCATATTGACTACTCGCGAACAGCTCTAAGGGTAGCATTTGGATTTATCGCCTTGCTGGCAGTTTTAGGCAATGGATTGGTTTGTGCGGTTATTATCCGATGTCGCAGAATGCTGAAGAACTCGTATAACTTGATGATTCTCTCGCTGGCCTTTACTGATATGTTCACAGGTAAGATGCATGTGATAAAAACGAAACTTAACTAAAGAAATAAATACAAATGAAATAAGCCCAGTGTAAAACCAAAATCACAATCACAAAATTACAATGAAGACAACTGGAAAGAAGTTATTACAAGAGCCATTTTATTGAAACTTTATTCGGTTATCACAACCACTGAAGAGCAACTCAGTCCAAGGAAATGAACACATATATCCCATATTTTTTTCTCAGGACTACAAAATTATGCAAGTTTGAGTGACCAACATTGGATACTGTATCAGAGTTGAATCATATCAATTGAACAATAGTTTTCCATTTCAGCGATGTCATTGTTTGTTTTACAAAGTCAAATTACCTTTTTTCATCAAAGTTTCAATCAAAATGTCCCGGCAACTTTTTCGATTTGTCTTGTCAACACACTGTGTACATCTTCAAACGAGAACACAAGAAAATAGTTTGTCAGTACCCACTTCAACCAGAACAAAGTTCACCAGCATTTCCAACATTTAATTTAGCCACTGAATATTTAATTTTTCGAATAAAACCTAGACAGCACACTTTTTTCTTACATTTGAAATATTTGTTTCCTTTGTTTCAGTGGCATGCCTGTAAACTAGCTAAGCTTAGTGCTTGTATAACTAAGTGCATGACCACTATAAGAAAGAGGTACATTGTTTTTTTTGTTACATTTTTAGATCATATGCGATTTTCTTTATGTGACATTTTCGCGCTTTCTAGAATAGCCATCGTAATTGGACCAAATGAGTTTTTCGTTTTGAATTTTTATGAAATCAATCTCCGGACGAAATGAAACACCTGCCCACAGTTTGTCGCCATATGGGCGATACATATCGGAACAATTTTCCCTTCTGCTTTTTCAGAGTCCTGCATTTTCAGTGTTGTTATTTCAGTGTTGCAATACAACTTTGTACAAACCAAGAAAAATCCACAAGAATAATAGGAGCAAAGTTCACTCAAACTAGAAATTACAGGATGAAAACGTTAACAAACGTCGCATTACTCGTTAGGAACAAATAGTCAATTGAAAACTAGGGCGAACAGTTTTACTAGAACGTTTCAACGAAACACGGTTACGAAAGGGATGGTAAAAACTTACATTTTTTTGGTATCTTCGCAGGAGTTATACTGGCCATTACTCCCGCCTTTATCGTAGCAGACGAAAACTTTCCCGTCCCAGAAAACTTGGCGGGAGATGTTTTCTCTCACATCATTAGTTCCCAGTACTTCATCTTCACCTTCAGTAAGATCGCTGTTGCTATAGTGATGCGATTAGCAATAGACCGCTCGTATGCAATAACTAGACCGGTCAAGTACAAAGTTACATCTAAGCGGTGGAAAGTCATTATGTATATTACAAGTGTTTCCATGGTGTGCTGTGCGTTAAACTGGCAAGCGTTAATCGGGAAGAAACTGATAATGAAGGAGGGACAACCCCTTTGCATTAGGGTTATGCTTATTGAAAATCAGTTCGTGTCTCAGATTTATACCGTCGCCCACGTAACATTAACCTTTTTGATCCCAGTTGTTATTTCCATGTTCACGTTTCTCCACTCGTACCGAGTTATGCGAAGGTCGCGTTATCGTCACGCCAAGGGCAGCCGCCCAAAATCTCTCAACAGCCTTTTCCGCATGTGTGCTATAACAGGTTTGCTCTTGGCATTGTGTTGGATTCCAAACTAGTCTTTTTATGTCCTGTCAAAGTTCAGCATCACTCAGTTTGATACGCCCCTCCATCATGCCACAGTTGTGTTAGCCATGCTGAATTCCTGCTTAAATCCTTGGATCTATGGAGCCACCAACCGCAATTACAGAAGATTCACAAGAATTCTCTGTTTCTGGAAAAATGTGCAGGTAGCATCTGAAGAAACGGGTATTACAATAAAGGAAGGAGTCATCAGAAGAACGGATGATAAAAACTTCAGTAAGACGGGGCCACATTTAGAAGCATCAAGAGTTGTGGACTCCTCCGCATTTATACCTGAGGGCTCCCAGGGAAAACCAGAGGTTCCCCAGGGAGAAAGCAACAGAAAAAATCACAATGAATGGAATGCCCCATGATGATAAAGACACTCATATACGCGAAGAGGCTGCCAACAACTCTAACAGCCATAACCAGAGTGAGCTATAAGTGTAACAAAGGATTCGTATAAACAATTTTGAATGGTTTTTCATTATCGCATAAGCCCAAACTTGAACAACTGGCTTACTGAGCTCGTTGACCCAATCTACTTTCAATATCGAATTTTCTAACATCATCTGTTAAGCCTTTTTGTTAGTTCTAAGAGTTTTGATGTTGCGAGTTTATCAACTCGATATTTTGAGTTTTGGGGCAGAACTTAAAATGAATGAATGAATGAATGAATGATTGATTGTTTGTTTAGAGTATACATGCATACCGTGCAGTGTTTTCATGATGTACGATTACAGTTTCATGATATTTCTTTGAGACACGCATCTATTAGCATGTACATATTACACAAGCTATTTTTAGAATCGCTGCGCACCGCAAACGATCAACACTCGTGGTAGTGGTTTTCCTCAGGACTACAAAATTATGTTCGTTTGAGTTACAAACATCGGTTATTGTATCAGAGTTAAATAATGTTAATTGAACCATGCTTTTCCGTCGTTAGTTTTTTGCAAAGTCAAACAACTTTTCTTCGTTGAAGTTGAACTTAAAGTTGAACTTTAATTTTATCTTATTTTCTTATATAGAGTCACAAGAACTGCTTGCCCCACAACTAGTTCCAAAACTAATTGAAGCAGGGTCAAGAGTTTATATTAAAAAGGAAAGAACAAAAAAAGTAATGATAATTTACAACAAAATTACAAAAGGCACAAGTTAAACAATAGAAACAACTACAGGTAAACGTAAACAAAGTAACAGTGTAACATGCACATGCATAAGCGACTAGAATACTGGTCGTTTCAACCAAAACGTTCCGGCAACGCTTTCGATGTTGTCTTCGTCATCATACTGTGTACATCTTCAAGCGAGAACAGAACGAGCTAGTTTGCCATTAGCTTCTTCACAGGACACAGGATCACAGAACATAGTTCAATAGCATGTCCAAATTTTAATTTGGCCACCGAATAGTGAATTGGAAAAAGGACGAGCAGTTTTTACCACAACGTTTCAACGATACACGGTTAAATAAAAAGTGATGGTAGACAATAGGCCATTTCCGAGTTCCTTTTGGCTTTGTGTCAAGACGATTATTCGTATGAAACCATTCATATGAAAATGTGTTTCGCACACAGGTTCATTTCCATGTAGATCAAACTCATCTTCAAATGAAAAGTTATGCACGAGGACTCCCTTTAAGTCAGTGACCCAAGGTAACTCGGAAATGGCCTATTGCGTTTGTTTAATGTTGTTATCTTCGCAGGAGTTATACTGGCAATTACCCCTGCCTTTGTCATAGGAGACGAAAACTTCCCCGTCCCAGAAAACTTGGCGGGAGATGTTTTCTGCCACATTCTTAGTTCCCAGTACTTCGTCTTCACCTTCGGTAAGATCTCTGTTGCCATAGTGATGCTGTTAGCAATAGACCGCTGGTATGCAATAACTAGACCCGTCAAGTATAAAGCTACATTCAAGCGGCGGAGAGTCATTATGTACATTACAAGCGTCTCCATGGTTTGTTGTGCACTGAACTGGCAAGCGTTGATAGAGAAGAAACTTGTCATGGAAGACGGAACTCCCTCCTGTGTTTGGATCACGCTGATTGGAAACAAGTTCTTCTATCAGATTTTCACTGTGGTTCACGTAACATTTACCTTTTTCATTCCCTTGTTTGTTTCCATGATTACCTTTTTCCACTTGCATCGAGTGATGCGGAGGTCACGTGATCGTCTGGCCAGGAGTAACGACACGAAATCTTTTAAAAGCCTTTTGCATATGTGCGCTATAACAGGTTTGGTCCTGGCACTGTGCTGGATTCCAAACCAGTTTGTTTATGTGCTGTCAAAGTTCAACATCACGCAACTGGATACACCTCTCCATCACGTCACAGTTGTTTTGGCCATGTTCAATTCTTGTGTAAATCCTTGGATCTACGGAGCTACCAACCGTAATTACAGGAAAAAATTCACAAGAATTCTCTGTTTCTTGAAGAAAATGGAAGTTACAACAGAAAAGACAGACATTAGAGGAAAGGAAAGAGGGACCAGACGAAGTCACGACGGAAGATTTAGTAAGACGGAGCATCAGCCGGAAGGGTCAAGGGTTGTGGACTACTCGGCATTTGTACGCGAAGGCTCCCAGGCAAAACTAGAGAATTACCAACAAGAAGGAAACGGAAATATTTCAATGACCGGAATAGCCCATGATGATGACGAATCCCAAATTTACGACGAGACCGAGAATGAATCCGTGGAACAAAGCAAACTGTAACTTCAAGGAAGGATTGCTTAAGAATTGCTTATATAATATTATAATATAGATAGGACCCCCGGCGCGCTATAATTGGTCAAAAACCCATGTTTTTCAAAATATAAAAGATAGAAAAAGCGTGTTTTATTGTTTTTCGCCACATTACCTCTATATCATAAAGCAAATGAGCCTAAGCCATGTATAACACTGCGATAAAACACTCGAGAAATCTCTGTCGTGTTTTATCACGGTGTAATACACGGCTTAGGCTTCTTTATTTGTTGAATAAAATCGACTTGACTTAATTTCATGTCAGAGATATCAGCCATGCGTCCTGTTCATCGTGCGAGTCATAGCATAAACCGAAACTTGGCCAAAGCCTATTTACAGAATAACTTGAATCCCGAAATAGTAATGATTCTTGCCCTAGTTTTCGAGTATTCTTCGCCCTAGTACAGGAAAATATGACCCGGAAAGATATATAACAACGCAAGCTAATACAAGTATTTCTTGTATAGAAAAGGGCTTCATTTTTTATCTCTAATTATTTTCATTAAGTCTAATCAATCAATTCGAAATATTTTGTACATGATAAGATAAGATAAGATAAGACTTTATTAACGTGTCGAAGTCGCTAGCATACAATGTAGTTAATGACTGTCAGTCTTTTTCTGTTGTTTCTTTTTAGTGATACTGCAATATTTGTATTTTACTGCAGTTGTTTTACAGTTTTGGTATTTTAAATAGCATGGTAGTTAATTGTAATAGTAGGGTATCGTAGGTAAGAACACATTGTAAGTTGTTCTTTTTGTGAAACGGCTAAGTAAGGCAGTAAGTTCATAGAAGTATTTCGTTACGTAAATTTAGGTCCATAACCTTAATGTAATGCAACGTTATTTATTAAACGTAAAAGTAATGTTGTTTGTGATTGAAAAAAGTTTCTGTACAAATTTAGTAAGCAAGATAATTGGTTTATATCACAGTCTGCCGGCTTGAGATTAGCTATAATGAGACAAAATTTTTCTTTGTTTTGTTTAAATCGTAAAAGTAGCAACGAAGTTTAGATATTACGTTTTAACACATTTTGTCTATTTAGAGGAGATTGTCTTAATTTACTCACGTTATTGTTTTAATTTGATTAGTCATATACCTTAGAATTACTTTACTGTGACATTTTATTGTAAGGAACCCGTAGTAAACTGTAATTTAGGAAGAGTGATGTATATACCTAGTAATGCAATGTAATGTTAGTTTTCCAAGTTGGGGGCCACTGTACGCATAGGCGTCCTCTACAGACTGGGGATTGTGTGTGAAACAAGTTATCGATAACGAACCTAAATAAGAACACAGCTAAGATGAACTCCTTTTCATAAAGAAAACTGATTTTCGCTGATAACGATATGTCGATAGCTAGTTTTCCCTACTCTTCAAGTTTGTTGTCGATAAGTCATACATTCTGACACGCACAGTATAAACTGATTTTCGTCGATAACAGTATGTCGATACCTAGCTTCTCTTCAAGATTTTTGTTGATAAGACATACGTTCTGACATGCGCAGTGAATGCTGGCCAGCAAGATTACACTAATGTACTGTGCGGTAAAGCTCTATCGAGCACTAAACGTTGAAGCATTTTAGTTATCGACAACAGGCTATCTGGTATGCCGAGGCCCTCACTTATGGAAGAATTGTTTGTGATTTCAATTACAAAATCATGCATAAGAATGAGAAAAAAAGCTTGTAACTATTGGGGGTATTAAGAGGCTGTCCCTGTAAGAACCGACCACTGATTTTACTTCGAAAATTCGATTTTTCTCATAAGCTGGGATTTCGAAGCCCTTACCTAGTCAATCCCTAAAATGAGTTTTATTTCATTAAAAATTCCAATTGAAGTTTTCTAGGACTGATTGAAGTTCGGTCCGCTCGACACAAGTTTCATGCCCGCCGAAACTGGAAAAATAGCACATATTGCCGGCGCTCTAAAAAAAAATAATATTCGCTCAAAAGTCCCAATTCTATTTTTCAACTATAGATATATCATAGCAGTTTGTTTGGCCATGTTGCAATTATAATTCAATGTTGTTCCTTCAACGGTTAAAAGAAGATTTTCTACCCGTTCAATCGAGTTTTGAACCAAACGCGAAAATAGCTCTACTTTGCAGGCACGTTTTAAAAATGTGGCACCTGTTTGAAACTGCTGAACTACATGAATAGAAAGTATAAGTGTCCCTTAATTTAAAACAATAATAAAATTGGTCTGCCCACTAGGTTTTCAAAACTAACGACTGCTTAAAGTTCAGGAAATTTTGAAAATATTCCAGTGAGTAACTAACACACTCGCCTTCGTAAAGTGCTCCGATGAATTACCGTAAATCTCTTACCTGACTTCAAGATTAAAGTTTTGGTCCTTTGTAGGGATCCTTGAAACCTAGGTAGCATTAAAACTGCCAGCTTTTCCTTCCAACTGTAGGTTTGTACATAAAGTAGAGTTATATGTTCCTCATCTGTGTCGAGCGTGACCGTCACATACTTCGATGTTCATTGTATTGATGACCATTGTTTCCCTCGAAGCCGGTTTAATCATGTAGACACCTCTTGAAAGGTTTGTAGAAGCACTCTTTTGGTCCAAAAGAAAATCTTCTTTTAACCGTTGAAGGAACAACATTGAATTATAATTGCAACATGGCTAAACAAACTGCTATGATATATCTATAGTTGAAAAATAGAATTGGGACTTTTGAGCGAATACTATTTTTTTTAGAGCGCCGGCAATATGTGCTATTTTTCCAGTTTCGGCGGGCATGAAACTTGTGTCGAGCAGACCGAACTTCAATCAATCCTAGAAAACTTCAATTGGAATTTTTAATGAAATAAAACTCATTTTAGTGATTGACTAGGGAAGGGCTTTGAAATCCCAGCTTATGAGAAAAATCGAATTTTCGAAGTAAAATCAGTGGTCGGTTGTTACAGAGACAGCCTCTTAAATAGGTGCTATAAGTAAAGGGGTTTTGATTTGTTACTTTTTAGAACTACTAGAAGGTACTAGAAATAAACCATATAAACGGAGTTTCATGATTATTCAGAGTAGATATTTACTTCTAGATAAAATTCATTTTACAAGAAAAACGTCAATAAGTTATATAATACATAAAAAATGGAGGCAGGGGTAACTTAGGTAGCAGCAATTTACGCAGTGGTTTCGAATTAATCCGTCGAGGGCTTTCTTCCGTACATGTATTCTTGATATAAGTGTTACTGTCAGGGAAAACAGGACAGAGCCAAAAAATCGAGGTCAACAATTACCTTCAACTTTTCGCGATATAAAAGCCATCCAAAAGCCATCCACAAAGATTAACAGCCGTGACTGTTTTTGAACATTTGGCATGGTTTTTGGCATACGGCATGGTTTGAGTTTCATTTCAAATGACGCGCAGAAACTTGTTACCATAGTCTCACGGACGATTCAGTGACTTGATCTAGAGGAAACTGTTCTTGTCATTAGCTTTTTCGGATACGTCAGCTGTGAACATCTGTGCTGTCTAAATCTAAAGATGTGTAAAAACCATGAAGCGACCGGAAGCCATGACTTCAATTCCGGATTAAAATAAACTGTGGCTTGGCCAAGATGGATATAAATATTGCATGTTAGTTGGCACATCCAGTTTATTTAATTGTCATGTTTTTCGTTGCTTTTCTACGTCTAAAACAAGAGTAGATCATCGTCTATGGGTCTAAAATATATAATTCAGTCATGGCGTTTTAATCAACCTCCAAAATATTATATTTGGTTGATCATATTATTTGAGTTGCTCAAGCTCCAGCATCTGCATGTCCATTAGAATGACAAGTTACGCCAGCATTAGATTGGCGGAGAACTCTCCTTCTACCTCGCATAAGTTTTGATGACGTCACCTTACTTTCGTTTATACAAAACAAGTTACATGACAACCTATCTCCTAAATAAAAAACCATTAGTTAATTACAAGAGAGTTACGAATTGTCACCATTTTCCACACAGTCATCTAAGTGAACATCAGAAGTCGAGCATACTTTCTAACGACTATACGGATAAGAGCAACGAACTAACTAACAACAGATATATTGGCGTTCGTTTGTTCGGTTTTTGTGATGCCGAGTGGAACGTGATTCAGAAACAAATTAGGAACTTCAAAAGGAGGACGGGAACTCTCCTAGTAATCATTATGTTGAGTAAGTATTAACTTTTTTCTTCAAGGAGGATCTGAATGGGTTTTCTGACTGAAAGCTAAGAGTAAAACTAAAGTTTTGACTGTCATTTAAGAAATGAACCTTTTTTAAACTGATGGCTGAGATCGAGAACTGCACAAATTAATTACTTACAGCTGACAAATGGACCCAAATGTGGACTGACAAGTTCGCAGAAAATTTCTCATGAGTACGCAGAAAATTTTGTTGATATCTGAGATTCCAGCACACCTATCTAGACTCTTCAGGACGTTAGGTTTAGGACGCCATTAAGTGCTGATCAAAGCAAAATATTATTTCTTTCCAACTGGTACGAAATATTTGATAAATTGAAACGCTGAACCAGATGAAAATAGCAACTAACAGACCAATTTTCGGTTCTCATAATCTACTTCCTCTGCGAAAAAACATCGACGGCCAACATTCTTATTCTTACCGAGAAAAGCCGACTTAAGGTGGCTCCCTAGAGTATTTACGAACACCCTCCCTATACAGCGCGAGTTAGAAAAGGAAACTTAGCTAATTTCTCTTAAAGTTTTCACCGTACAGATTTACCAGTATGGGTACTGTTAAAATAAGGCTTATTTTTTGGTTGTCAATTTTTGGATTAAGGCCGTTACCATGACAACATCTCATCTAATGACAGGCAGATGTATTCCTCTTTTTGGCATAAACTCCTTACTATTTATACTTTCCTTCGGTGAAATTTTTTCATACTTTGCCACATCAGGGAAATGATATTACCTGAAATTTTGAATTGGTAAAAAGTCAAGGCTGTTCAGACGGTTTTGCCAATATTCTGTAATTTGTAATTCTTCTAAATATATATATATGTTATAATAAAGTGTATCTACCACGATGAATAACAACAACCTTTTCCTCGATATATATATATGTTATTTGGGCTGGGAGGTCCGTATAGTGAAAAACTGTCATCGAGGTCTTGAAAATGCTGCCCGAGGCCGCAGGCCGAGGGCAGCATTTTCAAGCTCAAGGTCACAGTTTTTCACAATACGGACCGACCCTAAGCCGGCAAATAACATGTTTATTTTTTTTCCTGCGGTAAATTGGTTTTACAGATTACAAATGGGTTTGTTTACACAACTTTGTCACTGAATCGGCTTCTGCGCCGTGTACTAACGATTTCTAAAAAAACTCTTAACAACGAGCGAGTAACTCAGATAGTAGACGAAGAAAGATGTATCAAAGAACAGAACTTTTTCGAACTACTATATGTTAGTTGCAGTTATTTCACCAGTTAAATTCTCCAAAATTGTTTTTGCGGTGTGAAATTTCTTGCGAAGTTTGAAGTTTTACTACAAAAACAATTTCTCTCAGTCGTTGCTTTTAAAATCACTTGAAATCAGACTATTCTACCCTAAATTGAATAGCAGAATGCGAGGAAATTCGTTAAGTGTATTCCATAGAAATTCTCCGAAATGCAGCAACGATCAGAGAGATAAACCCGACTGAAATTGACTCAAATTTTACAGCGAGAGAAACACAGGATTACGCACCATTACAGCGCCAAGCTACAAACAA
This sequence comes from Orbicella faveolata, assembly GCF_042242905.1. NCBI lineage: Eukaryota > Metazoa > Cnidaria > Anthozoa > Scleractinia > Merulinidae > Orbicella > Orbicella faveolata. Next base: position 1,000,106 of record NW_028301541.1, read on the forward strand.
CCAAGCAAATTCTCACAACTTCAAAACACTCAATTGAATTTACTTACAGTGACTTTCCTTGCCATTTTAAAGTGAACAGAGATAAACTTGTGTTGACTAATCGTCGATGGATGTGTAAAAAAAGCAAAAGATTAACGAAAACCACTAACTTTTAGAAGCAAAATTTAGGCAGCGTGGAAAAAATCCGGCCCGTATCGTAAAAGCGGGACCGCTCATGTGCGTATGATTAGCCAATCAAATTGGAGGATTTAGGATTCCGGCCCGCTCAGATGCTTGAGAAAAAAATAAATTAGATTAGCCCCGACAGATTTTAACAAAAGTAGGATACTTTATAGGAATTGCATGTGGTTACAACTCAGCCAAATTTTAAAAAAATTCACAGAAGGAAACGCGAGAAAATTCACTGTCAGTTTTACGTTTTGTGTTAATGTTGACGTCATAAAATATCGAAAAACACTGACGTTTTCCTTTGAGCGCGCGCAGATTACTTGAGCTTTCGTGCTCAGCGCGCGTGCGATCGTAAAACTATTGGGAGCTACCTTAAACAGTTTTTGTATGACATGCCACCATTTTTCTTCAGAAGTTTTAGAATTTTTAACCAGCTGTTTTTCTTTAATCATACACCAGTTTTCGAAAAATAGTCAAGAAGTTGACTTCATAATGAGGATCACCAGGTACTGTTGCTGACTGGCCAGAATTTTCTATTAGTTTTTGACATCTTATTGAGAGGTTTTCTATTACGGTTTGGCTTCTCTTTGTTTCTTTTGAAGATTCAACTTTTCTGTCAGCGATCAAGCCGTTCAATCCTAGTTGTGATACATACAGACTCCTAGGAAGAAATTTTGGAAACCAATTAACTCTTATATCTAAAAGGTTAAGCTATCAAACTTGACAAATTGATCTGAGACCAAAATTAGGGATAAAATAGGATTTTCTCCACCTTGAACAAATTTAGAAGTTGACAAATGAGAAAAATATTCTCAATACTAAAGTACATATTTTTTTACTTTACACCACTTCTACTTTCATACAAATATTTCCAGTCTATTGCTTCACTAGACCAATATTTATTTCTGTTGCCACCAAGCATTTATTTTTTTTAATTTTGCAGATGACTGACGAGGCTTGAAGAGCGAAATATAATTTGAACTGCCCCGGGTTTACAGTTTTTATATATTAATTTTGAAGTGATTCTAAGTGCGTCGGATATGGATAAGAGACGTGATGTCTTGTTGTTCTCGTCAGACACAAAATGCGTTCATTATTAAAATGGAGGTTGAATTAAATTTTCTCCCTAGCCAAAAAAGTATCTTTCCGCTCATTTATATCGTTCGGTAAGGTGTGTTTGGATTCTATATTAACGGCAAGTTTGCAAAAAGAAAAACTAAAACTTCTGTTTACTTACGATCTTGTTCATCAAAGCAACACACAGTGCGATTACATGGTTAACTTCAGTCGTTTAGCGTTTTGCAGGAGGCAGCGTGGCCGAGTGGTTAGGGCGCCGGACTTGAAATCCGGAGGTCGCGGGTTCAAGTCCCGCTCTGACACTAAGCTGGAGTTGTTTCTCTGTAGACCCTAGTTCAACTCCTCGGCCACGCTTGTAAAATAGCCAATTGGTCTGCCTCCCTCCAGTTGCAATTTTTAACCATGTTATGTTCATTTGCATTATTTGTTTCATCATTTGGTTTTATTGGCCCTGAAAAGCCCCATTGGGGGAGTGGTCAATTAAGATAGTTTTTAAAGATATTTATTTATCGTGTCGACAAATGTAAACTTTACCAAAGCAGGACCAAAGCAACACACGGTTAACTTCAGTCGTTTAGCGTTTCTATGTTTATCTTTCATGTAGAATTTAATCACTCATCTTAGTTCTTTCAAAGCTGCTGTTAATATGTAAATGTTTATTCAGACTAAAAGAAAATGTGATGGAATTAGCTTTAAACAGCTTTGCAGCTCTTTCGCTTCTTTTTTGCTGCCATTTTCCTCCTTATTTTTAAACAAAGGTCATTTCAAAATATTCTGTAAAAGACAAACTCTTTTCCAATATTTGTCCGCAGAAATATTATTTTTCCCCTATGCTTGAACGTTAGCTAAAATACCGTCATGAATGATTTGGTAGTTGCCCAGCAGGTGACAAAGTTTAACATTCCCCGGGCAAAAATGTTACCCTGTAACGTCTGCAGCGACTGGCAAATTCCAAAACGAGACGAAACAAAACGAGCTCTAGGCGTGTCGCGACAAACTAGTGGGTGGGACTACTTTACAGGTCGTCTTCAAGGGTAGACAAGTAAACCACGGAAAACCAAAGTTGACGGTTATCGGCGATTTATTGCATCAACATAAACCATCGTAAACTGAAATAACAATATGTAGCGAATTTCTTTCAATTTAGCGGAAAAGTTGCGTAACAAATAGTCAAAACTTACACGAGACAAACTAACGATTTGGAATCGACAACATAACGAAATTGAATAACAATACATCAAAAAATAGCTAGCGTAAATGCTACGCTAAGATACTAAATAAGATTCGATCACAGAAGTAAACAACAAAAGGAACTAATTAACAGCTCAATGCTTTCGAGCCTAAAAGGTAGGCGTTCACTCTAGTGACGTTCAGAACACTTTCTAATTTAGACGATTATAAATCAATCAACATTGTACAAATGTTCCTTTGTATTCCTTCGCCCATAGCTATAAAAACGTAACCTAATCAAAATGACAAAGGTACTCACATATTGGTCCCGCTTGAGCCAAGGGTTAGGAAATCAAAAAGCATCAAGAGTTCAAGGTTGTCAAGACCACGCGAGATGGAAAGAAAAACTACTTTAAAGGGACGCTAACTCAGCTTTTATATGCGCGTGGTGACGCTTAAAGTTCCGAATACAAAACCAATAAAAAAGAAGTAAACATTGTAACTACGTTCGTAACTAAGATAAAGAGACAATTATGAACTAATCAAAATTGACCTTTGTAAACATATCAGGTTTTGAGCATGCGCAGTAGGACGAGACAGAATATACACGTGTGCTTGTACTCGTTAGCTGGAATAAAAAGTTATCTTTCTGATCTCTGCCATAACATTACATGGTGTCAGAAGTGGGATCGCGAAGTAACCAAACATACCATTTAGCTCGATACACTGGAGAAGGTGGAAGAGTGAAGTAATTTCCGAAAGACACGTGTACGATCGATTCAAGAAAACAACATGGCCGCCAGCGCCTCATTCATTGACAAGGGTCCAACCATGGACTGGAGCACGGATGAAAACCTATACTCACGCTTCAAAATGTGGAAACAACGCTGTGAACTGCTCTTTACGGGCCCGATGGCCAAAATTGACGAAGAAATTCAGTGTAAGCACCTGCTTTACTGGGCCGGTGAGCACGGCTTGGAACTGTTCAACGGCTGGGGCCTCTCGGCAGACGAACAAAAGAAACTGGAAAACTACTGGAAGAAATTCGAAAACTACGTGAAACCTCACTCAAACGAGCTGATCGCCGCCTGGGAGCTACACAATCTTCGACAAGGTACACTATCGTTAGAAGAATTTATTGCAAAGCTTAGAATCCTTGTCAAAGAAGCCAACTATCCATCGGAACATCATGATCGATTCTTGAGAGACTTCCTTGTACTCGGCATGAATTCAGACCATGTCAGAAAGGAGTGTTTCAAAGAAGGAAATGCTCTGACATTTAGTAAAGCTAGAGAAATGGCAAAAGCAGACGAATCAGCAGACAAGCAGCTTCAGCTAATGAACCCAGTAGTGTCAGCAGTACACCCTGTTAGCTCAACCAGGAGAAACCAATTCCAAAGCGACCAGCTGAACCCAGTAGCCGGTGGATCAAGGCAAAACCCAAAAGGCAACAAGTCAGGAAAAACGCAGCTCTGCAGGAATTGTGGTTGGGGCCCTCACTCTCATGAACAGTGCCCAGCAAGAAATGCAACGTGCCATTACTGCCAAAAGGTGGGACACCTTGCCAAGGTATGCTTTTCAAAACTTAAAAAGAAGGATGTGCATGAGATTGAAGCTACTAGTAATAACAATGCCATACCTGAGTCAGAGCCTACCCAATCATTAGATGATTATGTGTTCCTGGGCCCAATTGAAGCAACACCCCTGGCCATGAGTGTAAACGTTGTATCCTGTAGAGAAAAGGCTCTGCTAGAAGTCTCCTTGGCACTGAAGCCAGAAGGAAAATAAATGAATGCACTCTGTAAGATAGACTCAGGTGCTGAAACAAACATTATACCCAAGTCCCTATACAAGCAACTAAGCCCTGAGACACTAAGCTTACAACAACCTACAGTGAAGTTAACTGCTTATGGTGGAGCCGAGATCCCAAATCTTGGATCTTGCCAAATATGTGTGAAGGGTCCTAACAATTCCAACCCCAGAGTTATCCAAGCAGAAGTTGTTGACGTTGATGGCCCTGCCATAATTGGTAACATGTCTGCACAAGATCTGAACCTCCTAAAACTCAACTGGCCAATCACAGCCAGCACAAATGAAACCACCCAGAATGTTGTACAAAGTGAAAAGCCCATGCCCAATGCAAATACTGTCAAACTATTTGACATCAGAGGCAAACAACACCCCTTCCCACTGACAAAGGACTATTTGTTGGAAGAATATCAGGATGTCTTTACAGGAATTGGCTGCTTTCCAGGACCCCCGTACCACATCGAAACTAACCCTGACATTCCCCCAGTACAGCATGCTCCAAGACAGGTTCCAGTACAACTACAGAAAGCCTACATAGAAGAGCTAGACCAGTTAAAAGAATCTGGAATTCTGGTTGAGGTCCAAGATGAAAATACCCCTTGGGTTAACTCTGCTGTGGTCACCATCAAACCCAACGGGTCGATCCGTCTGTGCTTGGACCCTCGGAATCTCAATAAAGCAATCAAGCGCAACCCCTACTATGTGAGAACCATAGATGATGTGATACCGAAAGTCAGCGGCTCCACCCACTTCAGTATCCTTGATGCACGCAGTGGATTTTGGCAAGTTAGTCTTGACGAGGAAAGCAGTAGGCTGTGCACCTTTAACACCCCATGGGGAAAGCATAGATGGACAAGACTTCCATTTGGCCTTACGTGCAGTGGAGATGTGTTTCAAGAAAAAATGGATATGGTCTTTGGCAGACTTGAAGGGCTCAGCGGTATTGCAGATGACACATTTGTCTATGGCACGGGCGAAGCACAACATGATCAGCACATACTAACTGTCCTTGACACAGCAAGAGAGAACAATGTGAGATTTAACCCGGACAAATTCCAGTTTAAAGTGAAGGAAGCATCCTTCTTCGGGCTCACATGGACCCCCGACGGGATCCGCCCTGGCGAAACCAAAATCAAAGCAATCCGTGATATGCCATCCCCGAAGAACCTTACAGAGCTGCAGTGCTTTTTGGGCATGATTAACTACCTGAACAGGTTCTCACCCATTCTAGCCCAAGTGTCAGAACCTGTGCGACAACTGATGAAAAAAGATGTACCATTCGTGTGGCAACCAGGACACCAAAGGGCATTCCAGAACCTCAAACAAGCAATCACTGAAGTACCAGTCCTAGCCTATTACGACCCAGAAAAGGAGAACCTAATCCAGTCTGATCCAAGCCTTAAAGGCATTGGATGTGTGTTGACGCAAGAGGGCAAACCAGTGTGCTATGCCAGTCGATCACTAACTGAAACTGAGTCTCGATACAGCAACATAGAGCGAGAGTTACTCGCTGCCTGTTGGTCGCTTGAAAAGCTTAACCATTACGTATTTGGTAAGAAGGTGGTCATCGAAACTGACCACAAGCCGCTCGAAAGCATCTGGAAGAAGAGCATATCGAGCGCACCACCACGCCTTCAGAGGCTCCTACTTAAAATGGCCAAATACAACGTGGAGATCAGGTACATTCAAGGAAAAAGCAACGTGATAGCAGACGCCCTTTCCAGGATTAGCCACATGGAGCCCCCTGCAGAAGACAACGAAGTCCCCGTGGTGGAACTGGACACAATGTCTCGAACACTGCCAGCCAGCCCTGCCAAACTAGATGAAGTACGAGAGTACACTGATCAAGACGTTGTACTCAGTCACTTAAAAGATTTCGTGCATCATGGATGGCCAGAATATCCAAATGAGTGCCCACAAGACCTGAAAGAGTTCTGGAACTTCAGAGAGGACCTGAGTGTTGAAAATGGCCTCATTCTCAAGGGACACAAACTCGTAATTCCCAGTAAGCTACGCCCACAGATGTTACAAATCATACACCAAGGACATATGGGAACAGAGAAGTGTCTCCTGAGAGTAAGGGACAGCCTGTTTTGGCCAGGCATATCAAGGGACATCAAACAGATGACAGAGAACTGTCCGACATGCGCACAGTTCTCCAAACAGCAACAAAAAGAAACATTGCATCCACACAATGTACCCAGTTATCCATGGCAGAGGCTTGGATGCGATCTGTTCGACTATGGAGGTGCTCAATACTTACTAGTCGCAGACTATTACAGCAAATACCCCATCGTTAGAAAGTTGAGCTCAACGACATCTGCTGCAATAATCAACCACCTCAAATCAATCTTTGCAGAACATGGTATACCAGAATCCCTGGTATCTGACAATGGCCCTCAATACAGCAGCAAGGAATTTGCAGCGTTCTGTGACCAATGGGGTATCAATCACATTACTAGCTCACCAGTGTATCCAAAGAGCAATGGATTCATAGAAAGGATGGTACAAACCGTAGAGAACCTTCTAAGGAAGTCCGAGGCTGCAGGACAGGACCCGTATCTTGCGCTCTTGTCATACCGGGCCACGCCTGTCGATAGCAACTTACCATCACCAGCCAAGTTACTGAACAATAGAGAATATCGCACACAACTACCCAGCAGTGGACGACTCCAACGGTCACAAGCAAAAGAATGCCACCAAGATCAGCTGCAGCACCGCCAAGATGTTCAGAAACAGCAGCATGATGGCAAGTCCACACGTGAGCTACAAAAGCTAGTACCAGGCCAACCAGTATCGGTGTTTCAACCAAAAACCAAGACCTGGACTCCGGCAACACTGAAAGAGCAAATGAACCAGCCAAGATCCTACATTGTAGAGATAAACAGTGGTTCTGAACTAAGGCGCAACAGAATACAGTTAAAACCGTCAGGCCAAGTAACACCAAGCCTTGAAGGTCAACTGCTCTCTAGCCAAGACAATCCACCACAGCCCAGTGCACCTACATTTACATCTCACCAAGTCCCGTCACCAGGATTACCCCAGACACCCCAGAAACCAGCTACAGTTGGTGAGGGAAGTGCCGACCAACATCTGACAACCAGAAGTGGTCGTGTTGTAAAGAAGCCATTAAGGCTGGACCTTTAAACTTTGTTAATCAGAACAACTCGGCTTAGCCGTCTGAGAATTTTGTTGCGTTGGATTCAATTTGAACAATACTTGCGTTATTTAGGTTCCAATTTAGAGACCAAGTTTGTTTCTTTCACCCGGCAAAGTTTTTAGGGTGGAGATGTAAACATATCAGGTTTTGAGCATGCGCAGTAGGACGAGACAGAATATACACGTGTGCTTGTACTCGTTAGCTGGAATAAAAAGTTATCTTTCTGATCTCTGCCATAACATTACACTTAACATACCTCTTCATAGCTTTGGTTAAGAATAAACATTGTTTGAAAATATTTTTTATCTATTGTCTGACTGGTCTTGATATTTTGAGCCCTAACGGAAAATTAGTTTTTCAAACTCATTAATAAATCTTTACGTCGTATTTTCAACTCTCCTCTAGGTGTGTGGAAATGTGGTAAAACACGGGTTTTCATGTTTGATATATTACGTGGCATATAAATGTATTCGTGTAATGACTCGATAGAAGCAGAAAGACGTATCAAGACAAAATGTTGAATAAACGTTGCTTCAAAATCTCACAAAGCGTTTTCGAGTGGCAGTGGTAGGGTGGGCTTATAATCACTGCAATTAAAAAATATCCATAAAATGTTAAATGAAAGCTTAGTCATGGTCAACCAACTGTTTCTAAAATTTCCAACTTAAGAGTCAAGTAGTAGATTGCCCAGTAATAATGAAATACGAAAATATATTTTAATGTGTAACAACTCCTTTTTGCCACCTTTGGCTGAAGAAATACTGTGATATAATTTCCTTTAAAGAAATTATGAACACTCCTTTGTGCATTCGTCAGGTTTTGACAAATAAATATCTCATATGATCTTTCGTTATTTCAAAAGTCTTGAAATGTGTTAAGCTAGCATTCTGATTATTAAATAGAGGATGTTAAGCCCCTGCCAAACGATCCCAACATATCAACACAACATATCGCAACATTGTTGGCCCAGCATTTGCACGCTCCGGCCAAACGATCGTAGCATTTCAGCTCAACATATTGCAACAATGTTGGGCGCAACATGCTGCACGCTTTTGGCCATCCTGTTGCGACTTGTTGCGACATGTTGGGTATTGAAAATCGAACTAGTCCGCATGCCCGGGCGCAACATTGTTGCACGAACCTGGCCAAACGACTACAACGTCATGCAACATCCACAAATGTTGCATGAAAAATTTGACCAGTTTCAAATTTAAGCCAACAACACCCAACATGTCGCAACACGTCGCAACACATCGCAACAGGGTGGCCAAACGCACGCAACATGTTTTTCCCAACAATGTTGCGATATGTTGCGTTGAAATGTTGCGATCGTTTGGTCGGGGCTTTACTTCAAATATTTAAATGCAGAATTTTTCCATTTACTTGAATGTTGTGTTGAACTATATTGATTTTTGTTAAGCTGGTAACCTGCAATCAGTCCGTCCGCTCCTCTTTGCGACACACAAGCTGAAAACCTATAAACCGTCATGTCTAAAAAGTTAAGCTACCATACTTATCACAAACCAAAGTTAGGGGCTAGAATAAGATATTCTCCAGCGTGCAGCATTTTAGAAACTCACAAAAGGCACGAGAAGTTGTCAGATGAAAAAAATATCCTTGATTCTAAGGTACGTAATTTTTTACTTCGCACAGCTTGTGCTTTCGAGCAAATATTTCCAGTCTCTTATTTTACGAATGCTTATTTTAGACGATATTTGTTAACTCCCATAAACTGATTAGAACTACGAGTTGTAACCATAAGATGTACAAAAAATCCAGTTTTTTCTCATAGTTGACATAAAACTTTACCCGCTTTCCTTTCCTGAAACACCGTAGTCTGTCTTGTCATAAGATCCGGTGTTCTATGGCTTAAATAATCGATCCTTCCACATCCACATTGACGTCCAAAGGAATAATGTTATCACAGTAGTCCGAGAAGAATTTTTTCCTGTTATTTCCATTTAACTTTTTTGTAAGTTTTTCAATATTTCTCCGTATTTAATAATCATGTTACGAAGCCAGTGAAAAGTTATTTGGAGTTGTTATTTTTCGTTCACACAGAAAGGATCTGACCAAAACGACAATTTCATCAACTTATTTCTCAAAATCCATAGTGTCAATGTAGAATGGTTTAGAAAAGCTCACTGAAGTAAAACACGGCCCCCATTTTAACTTGGGGCCGCAGCCCAAACAACAAAAACATTCACATTATTGCCTACCCAGAAAATTCTCAAAACTGGCAAATGCAAGTTATCGGTATATCTAACTTATATTTACAGCTCTTTGTCAACATAGATATTTTCTTGTTTAAAAAGGTTAGCCATTCGATCAAAGCCATCTGATATCGAAAAGTCTACATGTCAAAGCAATGCTTCTACCCATTTATAGTAGTTTATTTAAACTTTAATTACGTAGTTTGCACCAAACACAATTATTTTCTTGAAAATAGGACGTAAGAACTATAGGAAGAGGTTTCATTTGCGAGTTTGAATATTAATGTTCATGAATCAAGGAAAAGGAAAGTAAAAATAGTTCGCCGGTGTAACGCAGTCTAATAAAGAAATTACAAAAAAAAATCGATTACTTTTCAATCAAACAAGTTCCAATCTGTGTTGAGGTCGTTGATATATTTTCAAACGATTACAACATTACCGCTTTGCTCTAAAATATCTCAGCAGCCATGCACCGGTGAAGAAACAATTCCACAGCCTAACTGAAGGGAGATTCTCAACTTAGTCGGTAAAATTCGCCGTTTTTTCAGTTTGTTCAGTAACATGGTATGGTATCCTTACAACGTTTCAGTTTGGGTATTCACCTTATTAATATTTTTGCTATTTGTGCTGGAAAATATATCACATCAAAAGCAAAGATAAATTTATATTAAGGGAAACAACAGCTAATTTGCATTCTATATGACTCATTTAGAGTGTTCTGTCTTAGGCTTTTTAGTTTTTGAAAATTGATTCTATTAATGACTTACTGTTTTGAGGGACATTTGACACGTACAGCCGAAAAAAACAAAGAAAATAAGTGGCTCTAAAATTGGTAAGACTTAGAACAGCAATTTCAAATACAAAGGATAAATTGTCAGTCTGATGTCATGATAGGTGTACGTTTGTGTATTGAAGGAGTGTCTTACTGAGATAACATTTGTTTTCAGTCCAGCACTGAGACCCAGCCATGAACACCACAGATTCCGCAGGAAATAAAACCCATATTGACTACTCGCGAACAGCTCTAAGGGTAGCATTTGGATTTATCGCCTTGCTGGCAGTTTTAGGCAATGGATTGGTTTGTGCGGTTATTATCCGATGTCGCAGAATGCTGAAGAACTCGTATAACTTGATGATTCTCTCGCTGGCCTTTACTGATATGTTCACAGGTAAGATGCATGTGATAAAAACGAAACTTAACTAAAGAAATAAATACAAATGAAATAAGCCCAGTGTAAAACCAAAATCACAATCACAAAATTACAATGAAGACAACTGGAAAGAAGTTATTACAAGAGCCATTTTATTGAAACTTTATTCGGTTATCACAACCACTGAAGAGCAACTCAGTCCAAGGAAATGAACACATATATCCCATATTTTTTCTCAGGACTACAAAATTATGCAAGTTTGAGTGACCAACATTGGATACTGTATCAGAGTTGAATCATATCAATTGAACAATAGTTTTCCATTTCAGCGATGTCATTGTTTGTTTTACAAAGTCAAATTACCTTTTTTCATCAAAGTTTCAATCAAAATGTCCCGGCAACTTTTTCGATTTGTCTTGACAACACACTGTGTACGTCCTCAAACGAGAACACAAGAAAATAGTTTGTCAGTACCCACTTCAAACAAAGTTCACCGGCATTTCCAACATTTAATTTAGCCACTGAATATTTATTTTTTCGAATAAAACCTAGACAGCACACTTTTTTCTTACATTTGAAATATTTGTTTCCTTTGTTTCAGTGGCATGCCTGTAAACTAGCTAAGCTTAGTGCTTGTATAACTAAGTGCATGACCACTATAAGTAAGAGGTACATTGTTTTTTTGTTACATTTTTAGATCATATGCGATTTTCTTTATGTGACATTTTCGCGCTTTCTAGAATAGCCATCGTAATTGGACCAAATGAGTTTTTCGTTTTGAATTTTTATGAAATCAATCTCCGGACGAAATGAAACACCTGCCCACAGTTTGTCGCCATATGGGCGATACATATCGGAACAATTTTCCATTCTGCTTTTTCAGAGTCCTGCATTTTCAGTGTTGTTATTTCAGTGTTGCAATACAACTTTGTACAAACCAAGAAAAATCCACAAGAATAATAGGAGCAAAGTTCACTCAAACTAGAAATTACAGGATGAAAACGTTAACAAACGTCGCATTACTCGTTAGGAACAAATAGTCAATTGAAAACTAGGGCGAACAGTTTTACTAGAACGTTTCAACGAAACACGGTTACGAAAGGGATGGTAAAAACTTACATTTTTTTGGTATCTTCGCAGGAGTTATACTGGCCATTACTCCCGCCTTTATCGTAGCAGACGAAAACTTTCCCGTCCCAGAAGACTTGGCGGGAGATGTTTTCTCTCACATCATTAGTTTCCAGTACTTCATCTTCACCTTCTGTAAGATCTCTGTTGCTATAGTGATGCGATTAGCAATACACCGCTCGTATGCAATAACTAGACCGGTCAAGTACAAAATTACATCTAAGCGGTGGAAAGTCATTATGTATATTACAAGTGTTTCCATGGTGTGCTGTGCGTTAAACTGGCAAGCGTTAATCGGGAAGAAACTGATAATGAAGGAGGGACAACCCCTTTGCATTAGGGTTATGCTTATTGAAAATCAGTTCGTGTCTCAGATTTATACCGTCGCCCACGTAACATTAACCTTTTTGATCCCAGTTGTTATTTCCATGTTCACGTTTCCCCAGTCGTACCGAGTTATGCGAAGGTCGCGTTATCGTCACGCCAAGGGCAGCCGCCCAAAATCTCTCAACAGCCTTTTCCGCATGTGTGCTATAACAGGTTTGCTCTTGGCATTGTGTTGGATTCCAAACTAGTCTTTTTATGTCCTGTCAAAGTTCAGCATCACTCAGTTTGATACGCCCCTCCATCATGCCACAGTTGTGTTAGCCATGCTGAATTCCTGCTTAAATCCTTGGATCTATGGAGCCACCAACCGCAATTACAGAAGATTCACAAGAATTCTCTGTTTCTGGAAAAATGTGCAGGTAGCATCTGAAGAAACGGGTATTACAATAAAGGAAGGAGTCATCAGAAGAACGGATGATAAAAACTTCAGTAAGACGGGGCCACATTTAGAAGCATCAAGAGTTGTGGACTCCTCCGCATTTATACCTGAGAGCTCCCAGGGAAAACCAGAGGTTCCCCAGGGAGAAAGCAACAGAAAAATCACAATGAATGGAATGCCCCATGATGATAAAGACACTCATATACGCGAAGAGGCCGCCAACAACTCTAACAATCATAAGCAGAGTGAGCTATAAGTGTAACAAAGGATTCGTATAAACAATTTTGAATGGTTTTTTCATTATCGCATAAGCCCAAACTTGAACAACTGGCTTACTGAGCTCGTTGACCCAATCTACTTTCAATATCGAATTTTCTAACATCATCTGTTAAGCCTTTTTGTTAGTTCTAAGAGTTTTGATGTTGCGAGTTTATCAACTCGATATTTTGAGTTTTGGGGCAGAACTTAAAATGAATGAATGAATGAATGAATGATTGTTTGTTTGTTTAGAGTATACATGCATACCGTGCTATACCTGAAGTGTCTGAAGAAATGTTTTTAAAAATGTAACTCCAATGTGACAAATTATTTTTACTGTCGTCATACAGTTGTATGTTTACAACTGGACTGGGGTGTATCAAATTCGATAACCTGTATATACACTTAATCATATAGAACACAAATATGAATATAAGTAATCCTCTTCAGCTTAGTATTTAGCGTGTGTTTGGGCTCGCACGCTTTAAGAACGAAGAATATACATACTGTATGTAAGGCATTGTATTTAGCGTGTGTTTGGGCTCGTACGCTTTAAGAACGAAGAATACAAATTGTATTTAGCGTGTGTTTGGGCTCGCACGCTTTAAGAACGAAGAATATACATACTGTATGTAGGGCATTGTATTTAGCGTGTGTTTGGGCTCGCACGCTTTAGGAACGAAGAATATACATACTGTATGTAGGGCATTGTATTTAGCATGTGTTTGGGCTCGCACGCTTTAAGAACGAAGAATATACAAAAAATATTCTACGCCTTTATAATGAGATGCATTTCACCAATGGAACACCAATCGAATAAGTGCAATTCCACTGGTACCAATCGTACCATTGGTACCAATGGACGAGTAGAATGGACCCCTACTCAGCCTGATGTCATCGGAAATATTCTAAGTCTTAATAATAAGATGCATTTCACTAATGGAACACCAATCGAATAAGTGCAATTCCATTGGCACCAATCGTACCATTGGTACCCATGGACGAGTAGAGTGCATCCCTACTCAGCCTGAAGCCATCCGAAATAATCTAATTCCTTATAATAACATGCATTTCACCAATGGAACACCAATCGAATAAGTGCAATTCCATTGGCACCAATCGTACCGTTAGTACCAATGGACTAGTAGAATGGACCCCTTCTCAGCCTGGAGCCATCGGAAATATTCTAAGTCTTTATAATGACATGCGCTTCACCAATGGAATACCAATGGATTGAGTGCTATTCCATTGCTACCAATCGTACCATTGGTACCAATGGACGAGTAGAATGCACCCCTACTCAGCCTGAAGCCATTGGAAATATTCTAAGTCTTTATATTGACATGCGCTTCACCAATGGAATACCAATGGATTGAGTGTTATTCCATTGGTACCAATCGTACCTTTGGTACCAAAGGACGAGTAGAATGCACACCTACTCAGCCAGAAACAATTGGAAATATTCTGTGACTTTATAACGAGCTGCATTTCACCAATGGAACACCAATCGATTAAGTGCAATTCCATTGGTACCAATGGACGAGTAGAATGGACCCCTACTCTACCTGAGGCCATCGGAAATAATCTAAGTCTTTATAAATATCCATGTGGAGACATTTTACCAATGGACTACCAATGGACTGAGTGCCATTCCATAAAACTCCGTTTGTGCGTATTGGACAACCCTCCGTGATTTTGACCAACTTTGGCTTGATTTCCCGGAACTTAAAAGATATTTTCCAGTCCGGGGGACTCTAAACTAACTCCTGATGGCCTTGGTTCTCAGTAAAATGGACACAGGAAAAATAATTGAACAATCGGTTTCGAGCTTCTAGGCCGAGATATAGCCCCACTTCATTTTAAGACTAAAAGAGTAGCCGATGGCCTTGGTTTGCAGAGAAATGGACAGAGGTAAAACGATCGCACGCTCACTTTGGAGCTAATTTCTAGCCCCAAAATAGCTCCACTTCGTTTTAAAACTGAAAAAAGGTAGCCGACACCGCCCTACGCGCAGCGTGATTTTGACCAACTTTGACTTGATTTCCCGGAACTTGGGGGATATTTTCTAGTCTTAGGGACTCTAAACTAACTCCCGATTGCCTTGGTTTTCACTGAAATGGACAGAGGAAAAACAATTGAACGCTCGGTTTCGAGCTTCTAGGCCGAAATATAGCCCCACTTCATCTAAAGACCAAAAGACTAGCCAAAACCGGCTTCCGCGCATCGTGATTTTCACCAACTTTGGCTCGATTTCTCGATTTCCTGATTCCCTTGGTTTGCAGAGAAATGGACACTGGTAAAACGATCACACGCTCGCTTTGGAGCTAACTTCATTTTAAGACTGAAAGAGCAGCCAACAACGGTTTACGCGCATAGTAATTTTGACCAATTTTGGCTCGATTTCCCGGAACTTGGGGTATTTTTTCCAGTCCTAAGGACTCTAAACTAACTGCTGATGCCCTTGGTCTGCAGAGAAATGGACACAGGTAAAACAATCGCACGCTCGGTCTCGAGCTTCTAGGCCAAAATATAGCCCCACTTCATTTTAAGACTGAAAGAGTAGCCGAGACCACCTTACGCGCATCGTGATTTTGACCAACTTTAGCTCGATTTCCCGGAACTTGGGGGATATTTCCCAGTTACAAGGTCTCTAAACTAACCCCTCACGGCCTTGCTTTCCAGTGAAATAGATACAGGTAAAACGATCGCTAGCTCGGTTTCGAGCTTCTAGGCCCAAATATAGCCCCACTTCATTTTAAGACTAAAAGAGTAGCCGAAGCCGCCTTACGCGCATCGTGATTTTGACCAAATTTGGCTCGATTTCCCGGAACTTGTGTGATATTTTCCAGTCCCAGGGACTCTAAAATAACTTCTAATGGCCTTGGTTTGCAGAGAAACGGACACAGGTAAAACGATCGCACGCTCGGTCTCGAGCTTTTAGGCCGATATATAGCCCCACTTCATTTAAGACTGAAAGAGTAGCCGAGACCTGTTTACCCGCATAGTGATTTTCACTAACTTTGGCTGGATTTCTCGGAGCTTGGGGGATATTTTCTAGTCCCAGGGACTCTAAACTAACTCCTGATGGCCTTGGTTTGCAGAGAAATTGACACAGGTAAAACGATCACTAGCTCGGTTTCGAGCTTCTAGGCCGAAATATAGCCCCACTTCATTTTAAGACTGAAAGAGTAGCCGAGACCGCCTTACGCGCATCGTGATTTTGACCAACTTTGGTTCGATTTCCCTGAACTTGGGGAATATTTTCCAGTCCCAGGGTCTCTAAACTAACTCCTCATGGCCTTGCTTTCCAGAGAAATGGACACAGGTAAAACGATCACTAGCTCGGTTTCGAGCTTTTAGGCCGAAATATAGCCCCACTTCATTTTAAGACTGAAAGAGTAGCCGAGACCTGTTTACCCGCATCGTGATTTTGACCAACTTTGGCTCGATTTCCCGGAACTTGGGGGACATTTTCCAGTCCCAGGGACTCTAAACTAACTCCTGATGGCCTTGGTTTGCAGAGAAATGGACACAGTTAAAACGATCCCATGCTCGGTTTCGAGCTTCTACGCCGAAATATAGCCCCACTTCATTTTAAGACTGAAAGACTAGCCGAGACCGCCTTACGCGCATCGTGATTTTGACCAACTTTGGCTCGATTTCCTGGAACTTGGGAGATATTTTCCAGTCCCAGGGACTTTAAACTAACTCTTCATGGCCTTGGTTTGCAGAGAAATGGACAGAAGTAAAACGATCGCACGCTCGGTTTCGAGCTTCTAGGCCGAAATATAGCCCCACTTCATTTTAAGACTGAAAGAGTAGCCGAGACCGCCTTACGCGCATCGTGATTTTGACCAACTTTAGCTCGATTTCCCGGAAGTTCGGGAATATTTTCCAGTCCCAGGGTCTCTAAACTAACTCCTGATGGCCTTGCTTTGCAGAGAAATGCACAGAGGTAAAGCGATCGCACGCTCGGTCTCGAGCTTTTAGGCCGAAATATAGCCCCACTTTATTTATAGACTGAAAGAGTAGCCGAGACCTTTTTACGCGCATCAGGCTTTTGACCAACTTTGGCTCGATTTCCCGGAACTTAGGAGATATTTTCCAGTCCCAGGGACTTTAAACTAACTCCTCATGCCCTTGGTTTGCAGAGAAATGGACACAGGGAAAACGATCGCACGCTCGGTTTCGAGCTTCTACGCCGAAACAGCCCCACTTTATTTAAGACTGAAACAGTAGCAGGGATCGGCTTACGCGCGTCGTGATTTTGACCAACTTTGGCTGGATTTCTCGAAACTTGGGGGATATTTTCAAGTCGCAGGGACACTAAACTAACTCTTCATGGCCTTGGTTTGCAGAGATATGGACACAGGTAAAACGATCACACGCTCGGTTTCGAGCTTTTAGGCCGAAATATAGCCCTAGTTCATTTTAAGACTAAAAGAGTAGCCGAGACCTGTTTACGCGCATCGTGATTTTGACCAACTTTGGCTGGATTTCTCGGAGCTTGGGGGATATTTTCCAGTCCCAAGGACTCTAAACTAATTCCTGATGGCCTTGGTCTTTAGAGAAATGGACACAGGTAAAACGATAGCACGCACGGTTTCGAGCTTTTAGCCCGAAATATAGCCCCACTTTATTTTAAGACTGCGAAAAGTAGGCGAGACCGCCTTACGCGCATTGTGATTTTGACCAACTTTGGCTCTTTTTCCTGGAACTTGGGGGATATTTTTCAGTCCCGGGGACTCTAAACTAACTGCTGATGGGCTTGCTTTGCAGAGAAATGGACACAGGTAAAACAATCGCACTCTCGCTTTTGAGCTTCTAGGCCGAAGTATAGCCCCACTTCATTTTAAGACTGAAAGAGTAGCTGAGACCGCCTAACGCGCATCGTGATTTTGACCAACTTTGGCTCGATTTACCGGAACTTGGGAGATATTTTCCAGTCCTAGGGATTCTAAACTAATTCCTGATTGCCTTGGTTTTCAGTAAAAATGAGAGACGAAAAATATTTTAACGCTCGGTTTCTGGCTTCTAGGCCGAAATATAGCCCCACTTTATTTTAAGACTGAAAGAGTAGCCGAGACCGCCTTACGCGCATCGTGATTTTGAACAACTTTGGTTTGATTTACCGGAACTTGAAGGATATTTTCCAGTCCTAGGGAGTCTAAACTAACTCGTCCTGCTCTTGGTTTTCAGTGAAATGGACAGAGGAAAAATATTTGAACGCTTGGTTTCGAGCTTCTAGGCCGAAATATAGCCCCACTTCATTTTAAGGTCATTCCTCACATTTGCATTGCGCATCCTTACTGCGCATAATTTTTGGCGTCATTAGCGCGCGCTCGTGCACGCGCATATTAAAAACATGACGGATTTGCCTTGATATTGAGCTCTTTCAGTTGAAAAATGGCTCTAGCTCACCAACGAGCACGGGCACCCCAATTTTTTTTCCAGTCATTGTATTCAACTAATCATAAGCTTTGCGTGAGAAAAGACTGATCTAAATTCTATTGCTGAAAATTTAATAAATAAGAAAAATAGCAGATACACTGTGGTCTTTTCTATTTTGCAGTCGGTAACCACGTCAAGAAATTTAGTTCAAATTTTAATCAAGGACTTAGGTTTTTGTCTTAATCAAACTTAAAATGTTTAGTTGTGTCCGACACAATGTATTGACTGTAGTTTAATGCGTTTTCTTATGAGTATGGGCTCACAAAGATTTTACAATTACTGGGAATGCGTTTTTATAATAAGCATTAAATAATGCCAAAATGGGGCATTTTCAATGCCTCACTGCTCCTTAATGAGCATGGGCACCCCCCTTTTTTATTTCAAAATTGAAGTTGTCATATGACAAATATTCAGTGGACAAAGTTTGAACAAAAATCTATTGTCACTTTTATTTCAGAGGAATTACCTTAAGACTGAAAGAGTAGCCGAGACCGCCTTACGCGCATCGTGATTTTGACCAACTTTGGCTCGATTTCCCTGAACTTGGGGGATATTTTCCAGTCCCGGGGACTCTAAACTAACTCCTGACTTCGTAGGTTTTCAGTGAAATGGACAGAGGAAAAATATTTGAAGACTCGGTTTCGAGCTTCTAGGCCGAAATGTAGCCCCACTTTATTTTAAGACTGAAAGAATAGCCGAGACCGCCTTACGCGCATTGTGATTTTGACCAACTTTGGCTCGATTTCCCGGAACTTGGGAGTTATTTTCCAGTCCTAGGGACTCTAAACTAACTCCTGATTGCCTTGGTTTTCAGTAAAAATGAGAGAAGACACATATTTTAACGCTCGGTTTCGAGCTTCTAGACCGAAATATAGCCCCACTTCATTTTAAGACTGAAAGAGTAGCCTAGACCGCCTTACGCGCATCGTGATTTTGAACAACTTTGGCTTGATTTCCCGGAACTTGAAGGATATATTCCAGTCCAAGGGAGTCTAAACTAACTCGTGCTACTCTTGGTTTTCAGTGAAATGGACAGAGGAAAAATATTTGAACGCTTGGTTTCGAGCTTCTAGGCCGAAATATAGCCCCACTTCATTTTAAGACTGAAAGAATAGCCGAGACCGCCTTACGCGCATCGTGATTTTGACCAACTTTGGCTCGATTTCCCTGAACTTGGGGAATATTTTCCAGTCCCAGGGACTCTAAACTAAGTCCTGATTTCGTAGGTTTTCAGTGAAGTGGACAGAGGAAAAATATTTGAAGACTCGGTTTCGAGCTTCTAGGCCGAAATGTAGCCCCACTTTATTTTAAGACTGAAAGAATAGCCGAGACCGCCTTACGCGCATTGTGATTTTGACCAACTTTGGCTCGATTTCCCGGAACTTGGGGGATATTTTCCAGTCCTAAGGACTCTAAACTAACTGCTGATGTCCTTGGTTTGCAGAGAAATGGACACAGGTAAAACAATCGCACGCTCGGTTTCCAGCTTTTAAGCCGAAATATAGCCCCACTTCATTTTAAGACTGAAAGAGTAGCCGAGACCTGTTTACGCGCATCGTGATTTTGACCAACTTTGGCTCGATTTCCCGGAACTTGGGAGGTATTTTCCAGTCCTAGGGACTCTAAAATAACTTTTGATGGCCTTGGTTTTCAGTGAAATGGACAGAGGAAAAATATTTGAACGCTCGGTTTCGACCTTCTAGGCCGAAATATAGCCCCACTTCATTTTAAGACTGAAAGAGTAGCCGAGACCGGCTTTAGCGCATCGTGATTTTGACCAACTTTGGCTCGGTTTCCCACACATGGCCAGTATACACAAACAGATACCAATCGTCAAAACGCCCTCACCAATCGTACCATTGGTAAATGATCACTATTCGTCAAAGTAGCCTTGTCGATTGGTGCCAGTAGTACAAGTAGTACAAATCGATTCCAACGAAAAAGTAGTTAGTCGATTGGTATACTATTTGTAAACTGCATATATTAACAACCGAGGGCTGCGCGTAAACTACTTGTCGCTTGGTACCATTGGTACCAATGGAAAAGTAGACAGCCGATCGGTATGCCATTTGTATTTATAATAATAATAATAATAATTATGTTCAAATGCGCATTACAATTAAAATACATGAAAAATGAACGTTACACGCTAAAAGTGAAAATTACAGCTTAAAAACTAAAATTCTAAAAAACTAAGTTATAGGTGAAAAATTACAAGCGTTAAAGTACAATTTATACCTAACTAAAATCTAAAATTCTAAGAAATTACAATACTATTCGGATTTTAATAAACACGCTTTAGAAAACAAATATGTTTTAAGTTTGCCTTTAAAATCAGTAACAGTGTTCACAGATCTGATGGCCAAAGGAAGAGCGTTCCAAAGTTTTGGGGCAGCATATGTAAAAGAGCGATCACCCAGTGTTGCCTTGGATAACGGCTTTGGATAACTAAGGAGGAGGCTGTCATTAGAGCTTCTTAGGTCATACCGTGAAGTTGATTTGATACTAATTAATGAATCTATATAGGTAGGCGCCAAACCCTTAAGAGCGTTAAATGTAATTAAAAGAATTTTGAACTCAATACGAAACTTCACTGGGAGCTAAAGTAAATCAAGAAGGAGCGGTGTAATATGGCAAAATCTGCTTTGCTGGCAGATCAGTCTAGCGGCAGCATTCTGTATTCTTTATTTGCATAAAGCGTGCGATCCCAAAAGTGCTAAATGAACGCAATATGTATAATCTTCGTTCTTAAAGAGTGCGAGCCCAAACACACGCTAAATACAATGTATATTCTTCGTTCTTAAAGTGTGCGAGCCCAAACACACGCTAAATACAGTGCCCTACATACAATATGTATATTCTTCGTTCTTAAAGTGTGCGAGCCCAAACACACGCTAAATACAACGTATATTCTTCGTTCTTAAAGCGTGCGAGCCCAAACACAAGCTAAATACAATTTACATTCTTCGCTCTTGAAGCGTGCGAGCCCAAGCACACACTAAATACGATGTATATTCTTCGTTATTAAAGCGAGCCGAAACACACGCTTAAAACAATGTATATTATTCGTTATTGAAGCGTTCGAGCTCAAACATACGCTAAATACAATGTATAATCTTCGTACTTAAAGCGGGCCCAAACACACCCTAAATACAAGATATATTATACGTTCTTGATTTGTGATAGGCGACTACGAGTAGTCCCTCTTTCGCTTAGTCCGTCGTGCTTGACTGGAAAGAAAACCGCGAGAAAGAAATGGCCGCGCGAAATTCTGGAAGCGAGGATTTCGCGCGGCCATTTCTTTCTTATATTGTATGTAGGGCATTGTATTTAAAGTGCCACTGAAACGAAATTTTCGTACTCTCTTTTTTTAGCCCAATTTATAGTTTCAAACGTGCTTAAAATAATGGTGAACTTTATTTCTGTCAAATCCTAACGGAAAGTGCTCTTTTTAGCTTCTGAAATCGACTTTTTGGAGCAAAACTGTGTCCGGGCTCTGGAACCGAGTTTAAGGACCTTGTGACGTCACTGGTTGTATTCACGCAAGAAGCGCTTAAGATTCTCTCTTGTTTTTTCACTTGATTTATTTAAGTTTATTCTTCATATTGTCGATACCTACTAGTTTCCTACCTTGTAATTTCAGTCCAGCCTTGACAGGAAATACACATCATAAACGTTGGAGGGCGCCAAAGAATGAAGATTCATCAAAATGAATGCTACAGATTAGAACAGCTCAGTATACTTTTCGAACATCTTGAGTACTCGATTGGAGATTTCGAAGACGAGTGTGGCAACTTTTGTATCACGTCCTGAAGCCTAAACACGATATTTCGTCGTCTGTTTTCAGCCTGGTTCTGAAATTTGGATTCTCACGTTTATCTAAGGTCTATTAACAAGGTTCGAATATATCCTCAGCAACTTTGCTGCATTAAAAGCCGTAAGCGCATCAGCCATCCGCACAATCATGAAGTTATTAACGGTCCACAAGCTTTGAGTCGAGTACCTCTTTGCACTCAGAGAGCATCTTTTTATGATACTAGTAAGTGAGAGTTCTTGTGGTAGACAAAATGTATCTTTGAAAATTGTGATCCGCAGCAGGGTTTGCTTTATCGCCGCATACGTATCAGTGTAAACAAAGCGGGAATTTCGCGTCTCTTTTACACGTATCTCCCAATTGTAATATTTCACGGCCGATGGATAACTTGGAGTTCTTTAGCACATACTTATGTTTATGATCTTCATTTAATAGTATTCAAGTTCAAAGCAATTCGTTAAACGTCACCAGTTTGCACTCCTTTCGAAGGTTTATTAAACAGAATTTGAACTAATTTGCATATATGACCTTTCGCCGCCGACATTGTCACGCTTTCTCTCGTTTCCTGAAAACATATAATTGTAGGGTCATGGCAGCTAAGTTTACCTTTATAGTTTAAATTCGCTCCCTCATATAAAAGAAGAGGGTTTCTTAAATTGTTGCTGTTGTGATAACTTGTAGGATGTAGCAGATATAACTAGACTAATGGTCACTGTGGCACAATCTCGTCCGCGGTGAAACTCACAAAGCGTCCGGTTTCCTCGAAGCGAAGCGACTCGAAAACTCGAAACGTTGTTGCTACGATTCGTGCAGCAGCACTCCGGATAATATTTTCAAAAGCCGCTTTCTCTTGTTTTCATGTCTTTTTTACTTTATGAGTGTAGATATTGTTTAATTGAGTGCTGGCCATTTCACTAAGAGTCCCGATCATTTTGCGATCTAAGAACTCCCACTCGTTTGCTTGCTTACATAAAATATCCAATTAAATAGACTGAAAAGCCCCAGGATCGACTCTCCACCTCTTCATGTCTAAGGCTACTGTTATTATCTGCTTCACAGCCCTGAGATGTCCTTAAGATGTTTTTTGGGGGGCTTCGAACAGTATTCTCTTCTCCCATAATCACTCTAAATTTTCAGCGCGGCACGAGAGCAATACAACCAGTGACGTCACTAGGCTGTTTTGGCCGCGCCAAGATGGCCGCCAATTTTGGGCTTAACCAGCCAACTTCGAACGGCTGAAAAAGCAGTTTTCGCTTACCGTATGGGAAAAAAAAGTCTGCAGTGTTTCCAAGTAAGGTTGAAACTTTATTACTAAGCAAAAATCTCACATACGAAAATTTCGTTTCAGTGGCACTTTAACCTGTGTTTGGGCTCGCACGCTTTAAGAACGAAGAATATACATTGTACTTAGCGTGTGTTTGGGCTCGCACACTTTAAGAACGAAGAATATACATATTGTGTCTATTTAGCGCTTTTGGGCTCCCCGCACGTTATGCAAACACAAATGGCATAAGAACGAAGAATGTAAATTGTATTTAGCGTGTGTCTGGGCTCGCACCCTTTAAGAACGAAGAATATATTGTATGTAGATGCATAACTGAGGGTAAATGGCCACAGTCATGGAAAAAGGGGGAATGGGTACCAGTCTTCAAACGTGATGACCCCCTACTAAAAGAGAATTATAGGCCTGTCACTGTCCTCCCGGCTGTAGATGAGGTGTTTGAGAAGATTGTAGCAAAGCAACTTGTGGGGATGTTCAATAACTGTTTAGGACAAGCCCTGTCGGCCTATCGTAAAACTCATAGCTGCGAGACTACCCTTATTTATCTAATTGAGCACTGGAGATTGGCTAGGGACAATAAACAGCTAGTAGGAATCTTATCAACGGATATATCAAAGGCCTTCGACTCCATGCATCCAGCTCTGTTGCTGAGTAAACTCAGAGCATATGGCTTTGAAGAGAATCTCATCAATTTGTTACGCTCTTATTTATGTGATCGCTCCAACAGAGTGAAGCTGACATCTCAAAAAAGTTCTTGGAAACAAGTTAGCCGAGGTTGCCCCCAGGGATCAGCGCTGGGACCGTTATTGTGGAATATTTTTCAAAATGACTATGAAATTGAGCAGAATCTAAGCATGTATGCTGATGACCATCAACTCTTCGAAATCAGCGATAACGTGGCGACGATTAATGACAACCTTAATGCGAGCGCAACAAAAGCCTCTTTATGGTACGAGTCGAACTTACTTAAGGGGAACCTCTCGAAATACCATAAAATCAACAATAAAAAGAGGGACAGCAGAGACGAGATAAGCATAAATGTACAAGGAACTGGTATTGAATCTCTGGACAGTATTGAGTTATTAGGTGTAACTATTGACAACAAGCTTAATTTCAGTGAGCACATAAATATCACGTGCAAGAAAGCGAACCAGAGGATAGGTGTACTAATGAGACTCAAGAACTTAGTACCCACCGTTGCGAAACTACACCTTTTTAAGGCTGCTATTCTTCCGTATCTCACCTATTGCCGAGCAAGTGACAAGAGAAAACTCGAACGCACCCTGGAGAGGGGTTTGCGTGCAGTCTTCAGAGATAGCAAATCTACTTATGAGGAACTGCTCAAGAAAGCTAATTTAAAATCTCTTTACGAAAGAAGACTACAGGATATAGCTTGTTTGATGTTCAAAGTGAAGCATGATTTGTGTCCTCCAAACGTCAAAAATTTGTTCTCATTGAAAAGTTCTACTTACAACCTCACAAGCGCAGATTTCCACATTCCCAGATTTAATACTGTCACCTATGGGAAACACTCGCTAAGATATATCGGACCGATGCTGTGGAATCGACTCTCAACTAACTTAAAAAACTTACCGTCTCTACAATCTTTTAAAAGACAGATCACGTTAACTAATCTTTCACAGAAAATTGACCATGAATGCGAGAACTGTGTTTTATGTAGCACATGATCTACTTACGAATGAATTATTTTAGAATTGTTGGAATTACTGTAAATAATGTAGTTAAATTTTAGTCTCTTTTTATTGTAAATATCAAATTTAGGTTTTTAAATTTTATAATTTATTTTATTTATTTTGTGTCCCCTATTAGTAGAGGGTTTTTTTATCCTCGGCTAGAATGTATTTGACACATTAATAAAGTTATTGATTGATTGATTGATTGATTGATTGATTGATTGATTGATTGATTGATTGATGTAGGGCATTGTATTTAGCGTATGTCTGGGCTCGCACGCTTTAAGAACGAAGAATATAAATTGTATTTAACGTGTGTTTGGGCTCGCACGCTTTAAGAACGAAGGATATACATTGTATTTAGCGTGTGTTTGGGCTAGCACACTTTAAGAACGAAGAATATACATATTGCATTCATTTAGCGCTTTTGGGATCGCACGGTTTATGCAAACACAAATGGCATTAGCCGAAGAATATAAATTGTATCTAGCGTGTGTTTGGGCTCGCTTTAATAACGAATTAAGAATATAAGTTGTATTTAGTGTGTGTTTGGGCTCGCAAGCTTTATTAAGAGCGAAGAATATACATATTGTAGTAGGGCATTGTATTTAGCGTATGTTTGGGCTCGCACGCTTTAAGAACGAACTATATAAATTGTTCATGACTGTGCGTAGCCAATGAAGTGTCCAGCACATGTTGGAATATCTCCACGTTTTCCTCTTCCAGATAGTTTCCTTTGATAAATTTGACGCATACTGCTGACTGAATTACTTGCTTTGATTCTGTCAGTGATATCTCATCTCTCTTCATTAATCCTCTACAAACTGGAAGCAGTTCTTTTGCCTTTTTTCTGTAGATTTTGTTGCATAACAGAAATATGCAAGGATTCAAGCACGAGTTAAACATACACAAGATAACTGTTGCTCTGTGCCATGGGGTGTTCAGTAGCACAACATCGAGTTTGAATAGTAAATAGAAAAGTTGGTTTGGAAACCAACAAAGTAGCATCACCAACGATGTTATGGCAGCCATGTGTGTGACTCGAGTGAGTGCAAGATAACTACTCCGACGAGTTGTTGAAAGGACAGCTGAATCTTTCATGAAACGATAAAGACGGGTAAACGAGACCAGGAGAATTGTGGCTGGTATCAAAAACTTCATACAAATCTCTACAACTCCTATTGCAGCCCTAGCTTCCATACCGGCCACTCTAGGGTGGAATGTACACCGTCTTGTCGTGTTGTCACCGTGAAGGGTATACTTGGTCTCTTCGATATGCGTACTGTTCACAACAAAGGAACTAACCCAGACGGTTAACAGATACTTCTGCACTTTTTGTGCTCTAAATGATGTTCGATACCCCAAGGGACGAAAAACAGCAAACCAACGTTCCACAGCAAGAAGCGTGACAGTATACAAGGAAACAATTCCAAACGTGAAAACAAGAAATTGATTTGCTATGACGTAGCAAAAGATTGCAGAGCCAAAGTTTTCGCCTGTAAACGCTGGTTGTTCCCCAATGATGTAAATAGGTGTTAAGAGAAGAAAAATTCCTGAGGAAAAAAAGGACTCGTGTTAGTCATTACAAAGTGTACGTCTACAAAAAGTTTTTATTGTGTGTGATAAAATAAATTTAAACTTAATAATGATACGCTAGCTGTAGTAGAAGCCTGATAGGACGTCCTCGCATAATGTTAAAAGTATTCTGTAGGATATCTAGGGCTTATCCGCCCCTCTTAGCAAAGAGCGTATATCCTGAAGACATATTCGACGGGCCTGACATCTTGACCTGATCCCGACAGTAAGATGCGTCTAAACACTCGGTCTAAAGGAGCGAAAAAAAAACCTGTCTGAATAGGCTCATATACAAAAGACATGTATGATAGAAATAAAGAGAACGGACTATACGATGGTGGACTGGTCTATGGTTCTTTTAGTAAAATGATCTCTTAGTTACACTTTTCACCAGTTAACTTAATAAGAGGCTCTTACGCAAGTAACGTTGGACAAGACATGTCGTAGTATGAAAGACCCTTACCATTCAGAAATGTGAAGATTCTGACAGTAAAGATAAGACTGTCTGCCTCATAACATCCACAAAAACAACAACAGCAACAACAGCCAACAACAACTAACTTCCTTACGCGTAGCAATAAAATAAACTTCGTCGATATACTGACCCCTTTAAATTTCTTACCTGTCATCATATCAGTAATAGCCAAGCTAAGTAGGATAACATGATACGCGTTTTTCATCAGTTTTCTATTGCGTACAATAAGCACAACGAAGAAGAGATTTCCTGTGAAAGAGAAGATGGCAACGGCTGCAAAGACCAATCTTTGGCTTAAATCTCGATTGTACACCATGTGCATCACTTCCTATAAAAGATAAATATATTGTTAAAATAAATATCATTGGAGATCTTCAACATTTTGCTTCCCATAAGAATATGAGTCCTAACAGGCTAAAAATAGATAGGATACGGGAATGAGCGGTAGAAATTGCCCACAGGGGAATTCTGTCTCCCGATACATTATTTCATAAATATACTTCTTATGATGGTTTATAACAGCAATTCGCAGTTAAGTTAAAATATAGAAGTTAACAGGTCAGTGTTTTAAAGTACCTCGTGAGTAAATTGGGACGTAGCAAGCTGGGTGTATAGGAAAGCTGTGGAAAACGCGCAGAGGTGAATTCTAAACTTTTATACGTGATGTCTCAACGAATTCGAGAAATGGAAGAATTGTATATCCGGCAGCAATATTGTTTCAATAATCTATTTCAACCAATCAAAGCTAACCAACATTAATAACCCTGGAAGTTTCAATTCAGTTGAATTATATCAAATCTAAATTTTATGTAAATGATTTTGAAATATTGCTGAACGTGCCGTAAATGAAAAAAGATTATTTTAACTTTCAAGTGACAAACGTTATTAGTCTGCCGGGTGACGTGAATTGAGAATTGTAAGTGTGTTGATTGACTTACTCCTGGTCCTTGCTCTATCTTTTTTTTATTAAATACAAGGATGATCACGGAAATGAGCATTTGATTATATATTTGTTCTTCGAAAACGCAAAAGATAAAGTAATTTAAATTGAATTAAATGTTGTAGTCCTGGTATAACTAATTCAGATACGACATAGCTTTCAGATAAAAGGGACCAATCGTTTCCTTGTTAAAAACATTCGTTGTTAGTAAAAAAAAAAACCTTTCTTGTTTTTTCTATTACTAATTCTTATTTTCTTTTGTATTATTCAGTAATTAATTGTTCCTCAGTACTTTTCTACATACTATCTTGCATATTATGGTGTTCTCCCTCACAAGAAAAAATATTGTTCCACTTCAACACGATGCTTGGTCGCGTTCAGAGGTTATCCTAATATCACTTCCCTTTATTCTGTTATGTGTCATGGTACGAAGTAAATATTAACAAACAATGACTGTGGTTTGTCACGTATACCTACGGGGTGAACATCGGATGTGATAAAAACAATTTTCTGGACCGAGCGACATTGTTAATCCAGGGTTGCACCATATTGATAAAAAAGGCTGAAAGATTTTTCTGATCCTGTCTTTCAAAAGGTGGGGTAACAAAAAAGAGCATTTCTTACCAAACCTTTGCCAGTTAAATGAGGCCTAGGAGCTGTTCCAAACTCCAGAAATTAATTTCTAGATAATTCAGTTTATCTTTAAGACAAATACCCGACCCAAGAAAATTACAGTTTCCATATAAGTGCCGTGTTTAAAGTAGCTGTGAAGTCACAAGGTCGATATTTGTAGTTTAAAAAATAAGTAATTTAAACAAACGGCGATTGATTCTTTGTTTTTCCTTTTTTCATGGACATGTCGCCAGTATTATTTTCGCCTTGTTTTTCTTCAAAACAAGCGGGCGTTTGCAATGAAACCTGAAACTATCAATAGCTCAAGCGTGATGAAATAATTACCGCATGCAGTTAAAAGGTTGCCGTTCTAAATTGCACGTCAATCAATGTATTGATGGTGCTTGATAACATTATCTTTCTTAAAATATTGCGAAGTCACGAAGAAAGAGCTAAAGGAACATTTGATGTTCATAATTATCCGATAAGACGCGTAGCTTAAGGCAATAACAAGACATAAAATTTAATGGAGGGTTTTGTGAACAAATTACAGCACGTCCTGTGAGTATTATTTTAATGACAGCACAGACGCCGCTTTTATAATATTTCATGGATTTTGGTGAATTCTCTAATTTAGGTCAATGCTATTTTGCAAACTGAAGATTGTTAAATCCGCATTTCGCAATTTTTTCAATCTAAGATTCTGTTATAAAGAGGGAATTATATTTAATGTTTAAAGTTGCTTTTAAAAAACTATATGCGCAGCTTCTTGTGAAAAAAACACACACACACACACACCTTAGTTGAGCTTCAGTGATTCTGCTTTGCTTTGAATCTTGTAGAAAACGAAATTTCTAATTACAATTAAACATCATGTGTCTTTATCAACCGTAATCATACCATTACAAACAAACCGTGCAAACTAACGTTCTAACCATTCTGTGTCAAATAAAAAGGAGAAAGCGGTGACCGCGTATTTCGAAACTAATGGCACATTCAGCTGCCCTCGCCTATATTATATTATATTAAGAAATTCATGTATGGCTGTATTTACCTTCTGTCCTCTCAATCAGAATAAGATTAGGTTCACCCTCGAATAGAGAAAGTCAGAAACAAGGAACCAGGAGATGTAGAACATACCAAGCTAACGGAGCAATTAGCAGTCGATCTCTCAGTCAGTTTTTTAGTGTCTAAAGTAGAGTCGTCGTTCAAGCATGCTATGAAATCACTAGGAGCTTCGAACCTCTTTGAGGAAAGAAGCACATTTGCATGTCAATTTGTTTTCCCGCGTGGTCAGTGTTGAGTTTCACATTACCTGACTTGTAATTGTCAAGGAAATTGAAGAATAAGAAATGTTTATTTTTCTGAACAAAGCATCAGTAGCAGCTGAAAAGACGTCGAAGTTAAGAAAAACCTCATGTTAATGAAAATTAAGTCACTGCGAACTACGAGATTAAACATTGTAATTTACAAAGGTCACATTTCATTACATTGAAATCAAGCTACGATGGCCTAAGAACAAGAGCTTATTGTAACCTGAGCCTGCTTCGATAGCAACATTTTTAAAGTGTTCCCTCATTTTAAAAGTATACATTGCTTTATAAAGAAAAACTAACCGCCCACTTTAGGGAGCTGAATCAGCCGATTTCAAGTGCTTTTCATGTGATGACATATATTCACACAATTAGAAAGCAAATACATGCTCCCATGTTATGATAGTTTTTTAAACAAGAATCCATCTATAAGAAAATACGTCAAGTGCCGTTGCAAAAAACTTTAAGTGCGGTCAGTACCTTCTGTAATTGAAGCTCAGGCCAATACGCGGTTGCTTAGCGGCCCCTTATGGCAGAACCTAAATAATTTGTTAGATTTCTTACTTTGCCTCTGCTGCCATTCTGAGTGATTTATGGGGAACAACAAAACATTCAAATCGCCACAGTACTGGAAGATTTGGGAAAATACTTGATCCCCCCCTCTTCCTGCTTTTAACGTGTAACACGTTGTTTGCTTCTTATATTCTGACACGTCTGTGTGTTTATTTTTAGGTTTGACGGGGCGTGTGAAATTCATGGCAAAAGTTTAAAACGTGAACTCAAAACGTTGTTTTACTTTTTGTGTAGCGTAAATTGCCTGAGCTTAGAAAGTAATTTATCGATTTACTTACACCTACCCCTAGGGAAAAAATATTCTCGTCCGCTCGTCCTGAGAATAGTACTTCATCCAGCTGAAATAGTCAAATGTAACTTTTTTAATTACTGTTGTTTTTGTTGAGCTTTATATGTAAGCTTCTGATCGACTGGCTGCGAGTGGGAAAATGTTTAGAAATAAGCCAGCGATTTCGCCGCTAGTTTCTACGTTGCGGTAGGTAATACACTAGGTTCAGAATAAACGGAGAGGGCTTTAGGGCAGCACGTCAGTTTGATCAAACTGCTGACTGATTGGGAAAAAAAGATAGTATGAAATTTCCAGAATGATTGGGAATCAAACGTTCTAGTGGATACATCATTTACAACTCCTCAGCAAGCTCTTTCCTAAGGTTTTGTTTATCTCCGCTCGGCACAGGAGCGAACGAAGACTTGGAATGAGATTGGCCCACGCGCCACCTGCTGTAAGAAAATTGTTGAGTTGATTTGTTTTTTAGTTGAATACTGTTGCCAGCCGTTCTTGATATTCGGTGAACAAAAACACATAGCTCAGTGTTTATAATTTAAAACACCTCTAGTTAACAAATGGAGTTCGAGAGAGATCTGAACGGTGTCACTGGCCAACTATTTGAATTAGACAGAAACGCAATAACATAACTTGAAAAGCCTTTGGGCGGGCTCTCATGGATCAGCCTTTTTAGTTTGGTTTGTTTGTTTTGAGTTTTTCGAGCTCTATTGCTAAAAACAAGCTTCAGTTGGTTGAGTTGATCACCTTTTCAATCCGCGCTATCGAAAGGTTGATATAGTCGAACTTTTCCAATAGAACAATGAACAGTTTTCAGTCGAAACTCTTAATCAATATGCAACAATCGCTTAAACCAATCCAACCGTAAAAGAACGAGAAAACACTTAACCAACTCAACCAACCTAAAAAACTTTATTCCAGTTAAACACGGCCAAATAGCTGTTACACTAAACACTTCAACCAAATCAACCGAATCAAGTTCCAT
Source organism: Orbicella faveolata (assembly GCF_042242905.1). NCBI lineage: Eukaryota > Metazoa > Cnidaria > Anthozoa > Scleractinia > Merulinidae > Orbicella > Orbicella faveolata. The sequence continues at coordinate 1,032,003 of NW_028301541.1, forward strand.
TTGCAATGATTGGTCCAAAAGATCGACTTTGACAGCATATGCTGTTAAACGCCACAGAAAATACTCCGATATACCGAATGTAGCGGGAGGTTGCAGATTGACAAACACTTGGTAGCCACCGAATATTCTAATGCTGTGGCTTCAAAGGGCGGAAGTGAAGAGAACACCGGAAACGTTTGTGGACAAAACAGTTACTGGAAAGCAAACATCACGGTCAGTGTTTCGGACCCATTTAAGAGAATACCTCGATTGCGTGTGGTTATAAGCGCGTGAAAATTATACCTATAGATACAATTTATCACCGCAGAATTTTTAAAATAATTCAAAACAATCGTGATATTTCTCCACAGGTGAAAAATCACTTAAGTGTTCCTTGATAAACCAACTCTGGTGGGTGGCTACTAAGTCCTTTGTTAGAACTCGGTCACGTGACGTTTGACCAATAGAGAGTCGACAGCTCTCGGTAAAGGTCTTTAGCCTGACAATTTGTTACTTTCGTTAGAAAAGACACCATGAATCGACCACCCCCTAATCTATAGCAATCATGACCGTCATCCATTATTCATTCAAAGGAACAATCAATAGAATGTAGCTCATTTCAAATATGTCCTAATGGCCGTTGGGTTTTTTCGTACTGTTATCCGATCCTGCAAAAGGACTTAATAATCTCTACCATGGTGATTTGCGCTAATCAATTAGTAGCAAGTTCGCAAGGTAAGATCACATCCATCCATTCGATTCCGAGAAACTTCCATCTTTCTATGGCTTTGATATGAAAATTTTACAAGTCCATTGTACCATTCATTTTATATCCAAGTTAAACACTAACCTGGTTAATTTGACGTTTGAATGTCTTTAAAACAACTTAAATCGAACTTCGTTATCTATTGGTAGAAATAGAGATGAATAGGTGTTTAGTTGTCCATCTGAAATCACGTTAAAGTGGCAATGAAGAGGCGATGAATCCCTCCAGGTTAAGTAATAATATTTAATGAGATTCGTCTCAGGAAAGCAACCCAAATAACTAACCATTGCATTAAAGACGATGTGTAATGTTCCACGAATTTTAAAACCATGCAATTAAATTTCACAGGAGTGAGCTGATCAACAGACTCCAAGAGGGACATCATGAGAGACATCGTTCATATTCAGGTTGGACAGTGCGGGAACCAGATAAGTTCCAAGGTATTTTTAACACGTATTTGTAGCAATTGTCAGGTGAAACCCGGACCAATGGTTGTAGTATTGCAGGAAATGCAGCTAATCCAGTTCAAATGTTAGAAATTAAACGCGCTTTGCAGTTGTTTTCCTACACAGGATTGGGCAAAGTCACCGCAGAAAATAAAGTTTAGATATTACACATCTATGATTACGTAGCTATGATTATTGTTATCGAGTTTTATTTACTAGATTTCAATCCATCTCAGTTGTACTCTAGCACAAAGATATTGCTTTTGCGGTTTAAAAAAAAAAGTTTGCAAGTATGTAGCCCAGCAAGACTAATTTAGAATTGCACGGTTTGTTTGACAGTAAAACAGATTTCCCGGCATAAGCTCCATAAAAAAACGCATATTTATTTATTCATGTTGGGACACGCTTTGACGCTTACCCGATATATACTATATCAGCAGAGCAATACACTGAAAGCATTCGAGCAAACGTTTGGAGTTTAGAACATGTTTAAGTCATGGTCAGTGTGTTTTAGTGCGGTAGTTCTTTGTCAATTAAACGCAAATTACCGTTGCGGGAGGGTTCACGGAGCCTTAGACACAATTTAAGTGAGGCTTGCGAAAGGGAACGTAGTTCACACAGAAAAATAGACAGTGTTTACAGTTTATGAGTGCTTCGAGGTGAGCCAAGCTTTCGTTAAGTTCTTCAAATTAGCAAGACAATTTTTAAATGCGCCCTAAACGAACTTAGGCTGCAATGTCATGGAATTTTCCTTTAGACCACCTGCCAAAAGGAAAGCAGGTCTCTAATTTAAAAGCTGTGGTAAAAACCTTGGCTTTTGTTCTATCGAACTGAAAATGACCAAGTAAAATCAAGGCGGAAACAAACTTCAAAATAATGTCGCTAATGACAAACAAATAGAAATTCATTCAGTACCGTTTACGTGATTGTAAAAAGATTTAAAGAACACAACTTTGACATTTCCGCAGCCTTAAAGAATGAATTCTTCGACTTAACTACAAGATAACAAGATAAAGACACGGTCACCCGTAGCAAGGCGGTTGATAATTTACCTGCCAAAGGCCTTTTGAAACTAACCGAAATGACAAGATCCGGTCTTACTGAAATCATTTTTACTTAAAAGCGTTTGTCAGATTTCTGCCTCAGCTCATGTAGAACTTATTCAATTTTAGTTACTAAGAAAGTCCTCATTAAAAACCGTACGTGAAATCAATTTTCCAGCTGTAAGAGTGTAGCATAAAAGAATAATTTAACGGTCTATAGTTGCAAATAATGAGAAGAGACGTTGCTTCATTGCTAATAAATGACAGAAATGTCGAACACTGTAGGGAATGGAATGGAGTCCGTAATTTATACAATTTTAAATATGGAAAAAAAATTAAGTGCAAAAGGCATTTCCAAGTCCTGGGAAAAGCTCAGGCATACCATTAGTTTGTTTCTTTGGCTAGCTCCAAAAATACCTATTTTATAATTTCTCCGAATCTAGTTTTGGGAAATGATCTCGGATGAACATGGCATAACACCAGATGGATACTACACGGGAAAATCTCCAAATCAACAGGACAGACTCAACGTTTACTTTAACGAAACAGCGGGTGAGTTGTACTTGAAATAACATTGCATGACTGCGTGTTGTTGACCGATTTCAAGTTTACATCCTTCCATACATGTCCATGATCAAAGATTAAAAGATATTTTGATGACATTTCAAAGGCTGAGTAACTGTTATATCACATGTTATCTACCGCACTGATTGGCTATTTTGAGCGGAGGTTGTCCATCAATACCTACTAAAAGTTCGCGAAAGTTTTATACAAAGCTTAAATTTTTAACAGCTGTCAAAAATCTACGCTCGTACTCTAGTTGGCTATTTGCTGAGTTAGTATATAAAACAATCTCAGTGTCGTTAAATAGACAACATTGTGCGATATTGTGTCATATATCCACCTTTGTTTTTACCTTTACATTTAACGTGAGTTTTTAATACTAGCGTGGAAAGATAAATACAACGCCAATCATCGAACGCATGTTAAAAGAACTCTTTTATATAAAAAAAGTCATTTTCTTGTAGATGGCAGGTACATCCCAAGGGCAGCATGCCTGGACCTGGAGCCAGGCTCGATAGACTCGCTCCGTTCCTCAAAGTACGGAGGACTGTTCAGCCCTGACAACTGCATATGTGGTGAGTTAAACAGGGAGTAAAGGGACTACTTATTGGAACAAGGACTAAAGGTGGGGGAAGTGCCTGGAGTGGGTAAGACGGGAAGTAGGATTCCCAAGGTGCCGGGAACTGCAAGAAATTGAGGCGGGGGCGGGGGGGGGGGGGGGGAGGGCGAAGTTGGCACCGATTGCCTAACATTTTACACTAGAAACAATGTTGCGTGCGTTGTTGAGGCATCCCTTATTTTAATCATTCTTAGTAGCCAAACAATAATGGCTTCCGTTTCAAGAACTGGAGTATCTTATACTTTTCCACGTGTTTGTATTTTCCACACTTCCTTAGAGCTCATCAAAATAGTGCTGGGCAAATTATACAAGTAACCATCAGATTGGGAGTTTGCCAATAGTCCTAAAAACTAATGATTTGATTGCATGCATTGCTCATTTTAACTGAAACAAACTTTGTCACCCCGGATGCAGGTCAGAGCAGCGCAGCCAACAACTGGGCCAAGGGATTTTACACAGAAGGTTCCGAACTCTTGGAATCTGGAATGGACTGCATTCGAAAACTAGCGGAATTCTGCGATTGTGTCCAGGGTTTCCAAGTAGCTCATTCACTGGGAGGGGGAACTGGCTCTGGTCTCGGTTCACTTTTAATGTCAAAAATTCGCGAAGAATACCCGGATAGACTGCTAAGCAGTTTCTGCGTGCTGCCGTCACCACGAGTGTCAGAGACAGTGACTGAGCCTTACAACGCAACACTAAGCTTTCATCATCTTGTGGACATTGCAGATGCTGCTATTTGTATCGATAATGACGCTTTGTATCATATCTGTTCGAACATTTTAAAACTGAAGACGCCAACTTATAGCGAATTGAACAAATTAGTAGCCACTACCATGGCAGGAGTTACCACGTCGCTTCGCTATCCTGGCCAGGTAAGTTTCCTATCAAAATTCTTCATAAGCTTTAGCAAAGCCCTTCTGTCCCAGTGTCATATAGCAAAAAAAGTTTGTCTCAAAAGATGCGTTTTCGCGAAAGCACTTTAATTCACAGACTTTGACCTTCTCCCTCAAATAAAGACGCATTTATTATAGTTAAAAGATAATACATTTCCATACTTTGCATTCTGGAGTTTCTTTTTAGAAAGCTACGAACTACTACAAGAGCAAAAGTAAATATTAGGTAGCAATTAACTGGGCCGTAGCCAGAAAACAATTATGACTGAGACAATGTCCATGGTTAAATTCTCTTCTTATAGGTAGTTAGCAGTTTTATTACTTTCCACTTCAAAAAAGAAACTTCAGAAACGAAAAACTGACTGAGGCAAATGCGTCGGTTTGCCTCACACTGGCTATGGCCCTGATTAAAGACAATGTCTAAACCGGCCCTACAAGCTAGCTTATTGATTCCAACTTGGGATTACATTACATTTTATAAGTACCACCAAATAAACATAAAATAAGCGTCAATAGACTTACCGACAATTTGATCTCCACAGCTAAACGCAGACCTCAGAAAACTCTCAGTAAACATGGTCCCATTTCCTCGCCTTCATTTCTTTATACCGTCTCACGCGCCTCTTATCAGCCAGCAATCACAAGGGTATAGGTCATATGGCATTTCGGAGCTCACCAGCAGCATGTTTGGACCTCAAAACATGATGGTAGCCTGTGACCCACGTCAGGGGAGGTATCTCACTGCTGCAGCTATGTTCAGAGGTCAGCTCGCCATGAGAGAGGTGGAGGAAACTATCTCCGAAATGCAAAATGCGCACTCGTCTTCTTTTGTGGAGTGGATTCCGAATAACATGAAAACAGCCGTGTGTAATGTGCCACCGAAAGGACAAAAAACATCCGCTACCTTTCTATACAACAGCACCGCTATACAAGAGGCGTTCAAAAGATTCACAGACCAGTTTTCGGCCATGTTCAGAAGACGAGCTTTTCTCCATTGGTATACGACTGAAGGCATGGATGTTATGGAGTTTACTGAGGTATTGTTTAATAATAACTTCTTTAGCTGGACTTGTTTCTTCCCTCGGTTTTGCGAAAATCGCTTTTCAGCAGAATTTTAGTTATTCAGTTTTTCGATGAATAAGTGAAGAAAACGTATGTTTTTGTCGTAGAACGTTGTCATTTCTTAATCGAACGGGAAAATTCGCAAAAATGATTTCCATAATTTGGATCCACATTGACAAATGAAAGGGAAACCAGTCGCATTGATTTTCTACTTCGCAAAGCGTCGAATCGTGGCCGGAGCATCGAATGGGTTTCTTCGCTAACTCTCTGTCGAGTTTTGCAGTTGCAGAGTTAATTCGATGAAGAATTGAAAGTGCTTCGGTATTATTGACCAAAAAAATTCATTTCGGATTCAGCCCGCTTGTGAAATAAAAAAATGTCTGTGATGACCATTTCTACACCGATCAATAGAAAACTGAAAAAAGCTACGCTTGACACTTCTCGCTTTCAATACGGTGAATGATCATGAAAGTGCTCAAACTTAAAATCTTTCATGGCGTGAGACGAAAATGTGTTAAATAACACAGTTCCTTTGTGGTTTTGTTTGTTAAATTTAATTGAGTTTTAAGGAGGAACTACAAAATAAATGACAAACTGACCTTTCTCCATTCATGTCTTCGAGACGAACTGGTAAATGCTCCAATTTTTCTGGCCTTTTTTATCAGAGTCCTTCAGTTTGTCTCCAACATTCAAGCGTCAAAACAGGTGTACTCCCAGTTAGAGTAACATTCATTTGAAACAGACCGTAATACTTGAGGAAAAACGAAGCAAAAGGTCCAAAAGAGTGAGATGTTTGTACGAACAAAAGTAGGCAAAGACAGTTTTCAGAAGTTGTTACGCAACGCTACGCAACAAATACGATTTTCCCGCCTTTCCGCGCGCTGCGCACTGATGTGCTCATGACAAAACAGGCTCTCCTATTGGTTATCTTGGAAGTTCAATAAGACCTTCTCTCTGATTGGCTTAATATAAAATTCCCGGATGGCCACCGGAAGGGCGTGCACCTAGTGAAATTTTTCCATGGTTTCTTTACCCTCAAAACTATTTACAAACAGCAAAATTTTTAAAAGTGATTTCACGGTGAAAATAATAAACTTCAAATCTTGTTTTTCAGGCGGACTCCAACATGAATGACCTCATTGCCGAGTATCAGCAATACGAGGAAGCAGGATTGCATGACGTCATCTACGATGAAGGCGAATACGAAGAGCTTGTAGATTTCTCCAGTGACGGGTCAAATAACATGTAAAAGAAAGAAGTTATCAGCGTGTTACCTAGTTCAACTTATTATCTCGCAATTAAACTATCATCTAAATGAAATTAAGGGATATCTATGTCTCACCGTTGAGTTCTAAGTATAAATATGAATTCAACCGAATTATTATTGAATTCTTAATAGTGAGCTCGAAATTGAATTTAAAAATAACTGCATGCTCCGATCAAGGTAACTAGATGTTTTCGTTATGAGCAATTTTTGTGATGCTTTTAATTTTGCCTCTAAGAAGTCCGGGACTTGATTTAGTTTTAATCCAAACCACTTCTTGCAATATTTTTACGATTGAGCTATTACTGGAAGTAAAAATGAGAGAAAAACAATGGAACATTTTTTCCAGAAACTATTAGAATTTACTGATAAAGGGGAAATGTACGAGAGATTGCTAAAAGAAACGTATTGTGGTGGAACCTAAAAATATTCCACAATTAGCTGATGTTATAGTGATATAACTTTATTTTATTTTGTATTTATCGGTGATTTTTTAATTTGTATTTGTTCGGCTAAAAATTATGAGCTGCCCATAAATGTAAATATTGCAAGTGAATTGCAGTTTTTGCGAAACAATCCGCAAATTCAAGTAAATTATGTAATTGCAAAAAATTCTATTATTCGAATCCGTCTATTGATGTTGTTTTTCGCAAAGGAGTTAGTTAAGCAATGAATGAAATTTTGAATTAATCCTTTAATTAAATTGTAGCAAATTAAGTAGAATACTCTTTTATAGTGTATTAACATAGAAAGAATCCATGTTGATAGAAGATGTTTATTCAGAGCAGGACTATCTTTCATTCGACGAGTTGTAATAGAAATCCGCAAACCTGATTGGTTCTCCCATTGTTATCTATTTAACAATTATATATGTCGAATTATTCTCGCATTTTGATTGGTTATTATCATTTTTTTTTTGTTTCTTTATTATATAAAACAGATCGATAAAATATTGCCGTGCGTCTGCTCAGTAACAGATCACCGAAGACGTCAAAATGAGGTAAGAACACCAGTGACACTCGGCAATCGCCTAATGTGCCACTTTTTTGTTCTTCCACATTTTGACGTCATCTGTCATCAGCTACTGAACAGACGCCCGGCAACATGGAATCTATTTCTTAAATACAACGTGATTGCGCGCACGCAGTCCTCGAGGGGGAAAATTTGTCTTATTTTGAAATACACAAAATTATAAGTTTGGAAAGGAACCTTTTAGACTCCACGAAAACAATTAGACTCCTCGCCCTCGGTTTCTCGGAGCAATAGTCAACTCGGCTGCGCCTCATTATACTATTCGCTCACAGAAAACTCGGGTTCGAGGTCCAGTTAAGTGACACATACAAGCTAACAAAGTACCATCATATATGTTGGCCTCAAGAATATAAGTATTCAGGTCAGCTAAGGAATCTCGCCGCAAAGAAATCCCATACCTTTTACAAAATATTCAGTAATTATTATTTTCATGAGGATTAAGCTGATAGAGTAATATTTAACAAAAATAATGCAAAATAAAAATATTGATGAAATAAATGTTTATCGGGTATTTTCTTTCCAGAAAACAATATTCAACTTAGAAATTACTAAGTTGTGATTGGTAATTTGTTACATGGTTTATACTGTTTGCAAGCCCATACTTCTTATTACCCTCTGAAAATTGTTTCAGTTGCAAGCTAATTCAAGTCCAATACCGAGAATACGAAAAGTGTCTATTATACACACGTGTGACAGAGGAGTATCCATGCAAGGTAACCATGGTGAATGACGTTCAATGAGGGAAAAAAATTGTAACTCGCAGCCATGACAACATGTTCTTACTGTTTCAGTAAGAGACCTTAATGTTCATAAGTCCCAAAGAACCCAGAAATGTAAAGCCCAATATAATGACAAGTTGACAATAAAGAGGGAGTGCATATTACTTTAAAAAATACCTTTTATTCTGATACCATATGCAAGGTACAACATAATACACTGTTTCTTTTTTCAACACAATTTGAACCCTTCTATTTTACAGAGGTCCAATTTTAAATATTTCAATAATTACAATTCCATTCATTGTGTGTAGCCATTTAATCAATTTGAAGGCTTTTAAACACAAGTCAGGACCTTAACATAAATATTTCTATAACTGAATCTAATTCCAGTCTTGTGTATTTTATTACATACCCCTATGCACTTGACTACAAACCCTATGACAAAGAAAAATTTTCTAGAAGTGTTTCTTGATATATTTCTACACATTTTTAATATGAATGAATCCCCTCACCTAATAAGGAAAAATTTAACGTCCAGTGCATTGTTGAGTAAAATTAACACGCAGGAATAATTAAGAACAGAAAATACATAGAGAGGCACATGGCACAGCTGATAACTTGTAACACTTCTCAAGTGTTCTTAAAAGCAGGAAAGTGCCTTAAATTGAACTCAACAATGCACAAGGTGACTATTTTGACTACATTCCTTATACAAATGTCCAAGAAACTACTTGACCTCAAACTCGTAAGGTGGGCCACGTTCATTATAACTTCAGTTGATAAAACATGCACGTGAGGGACATTACATCCTTTACAGCACTATAATGAACTCGAACTGACCAATCATGTGTACAACTCATTGAACATTTTATAACAGTAAATAAATAATGCTACAAAAGAACAAAATGCAATTCACAGCATGATTTTAGTGAAGTAACAATTCAGTGTATCAATTGTAAGTTGGTTTTGATCTATTAAACAGCTACCAGTCAAGAGTGACCAGCACTCAGCAAGAAATGATAAAAAAGAGAGGACATAATCAGAAAATAAATTTCTTTAAAATTTATTTATGCACCCAAGCAATAGTAGACAAAAACATGGAACATATTCTTCTTATACTCATACAATGTATAATACCATTTAGAATCTTACATAAAACTAAAATCTTGTAGAAACAATAGGACATTAGAACATTTTTCTCAAAGCGAGTCTTAATGCCTATCCTTTCATATGAAAATGAGATTTCATTGACTCGCAAATTAAACTCTTTTTCATATGAATGATTGTGAACCAGGCCTCGCTTTGATAGAGAAGCTTAAGGCAAATTGGAAGTGGGCTATTATGCTGCGATAAAGAACTGAGACATAAAATTGAGAACTCCCAATACAACAATGGAAGAATGCATTACAGCACTCAGCCCAGACAGCTTGCCTTTTCGTTTCTGAATTATCATGTACACAATGCATGGAAGCGAGTAGTTGTATGCCAGTCCACTCAATGATCCCACATACCTGAGGATGACACAACAAAAGGGTTTTAAAAATACTGCTGTGTGAAATTGAGATGTACTCTATTTCTCCTCAAAATATCAAAGACAAGCAGGCAAGTGATGGGAATTACAAATGTTGCAAGATAACACTGAAATTAGCTGTAAAATAGGATTACAGTTCCACCTTAAATATAGAAAGTTTGAAACTCAACATGTAATTAATATTAAATTTCCAAATAACTTGCAAACTATGTATTTATCCACTACCATTAGTCTACCTTATAATGTTGCCAACATGTGGATAAAAAACTGCACAAAGAACACAGGCCATTATAAGTACTAAGTTCAGGATGAAAACATGAAGAAAGCTGTGAATGGAAAAGAAAAACATGCTCTGTGAGAAAAAAAAAGAAAGTACAGTTGAAGCTTTTCTTGTGACCACTGTCGTAATCTACATGCTCCCCATCCTCACGCAACCCCGTTTTCTATTGCAGGTAAATTTCTAACTAAATTTTCAAGTGAGCAAAAACCCTTGTAATAGCCTGCAATTTCCATTTCAGAACTTTTGGTGACCCTTCACAATATTATTATTTAGCTTTCATGTGAAAGGCTGTGAAATGTAAAAAAATACCCCTAATTTCAAAGCAGTGACATACAACAGGCCACAGGAAGACCACCTATGACGATGGAAGACCTGTGACCTTTTTGCACTCAACCACCCTTTGATATCATGAAGTGTAGGTTAGGACTATGCTCAAGGCTAGTAGCCTATCAGGCTGGAGCTTGACTAGGAGCCTGGGGTGACTAGGAGTATTTCTATCCCCTCTGAATTGAACGCTTCACAAGGCTACCCCCAAAGAAAAAAAGCTCAGTAAAAAACAAGAACAAGAAGAACAAAACACGATAACCCCAGCCCATGCTTGAGCTCAAACCGCATGATCTGGAGTCCAGCATGCTGACAATTGGGCCTCTGTGTCTCCAACTAAAGTATACGGCAGCAATAAGGAGAATAAACTCAGTTCTAAAGTCCCCCAGTGCAAGTAAAAGAAAACTTCCAACCAACTCACCTGGGATAAATTTTGTCAAAGAAATATAACATGAACTGTACACGTGTAATATACAGTATCAGAGGGAAGACGGTAGTTAGTTGAAACAAAAGAAAGAGCCTTGCTACAAATGCCATCACATCTGGTGCAGGGATATTGTCCAGAAGAACCTAGACAAACAGAAATAAAACAATCTTTCAGTCACTGGTAATGCAATTCATAACTAATAATACAAACTTTAATAATGTACAACTTAGATTTGTAGTTTCCAAGTTCAGCTATTTCTTCATAAAATTCATCTCTAACAGCTAACATGTTGTCTATGCTGTGGTCTAAATTTGCTTTGCTTTAAAATTTCTAAGCCAAGTTTGAGTTTTAGTTTCCTCTCTAAACTGTAGATTCTATTTGATTTAAACCAGACTGGTTTGAAAACTTTCAACAATGAAATTTTGCGTATTTTTAATCTTGAGCTCAGTGATGGGTTGTCATAGTCGTCCTTAGCTCATGTCCGAGCACCAGTTTCTTCTAACAGTATGGTCTCCTCTTCTTTGATGACCTCGGAGGTGGCTTAGCAGGCCAATCCTCGCTTAGAATTTGCATGGGCAGTGAGGACATGGGAGGGTGGGCAGTGGATGAGGGGCTGCAAGGCAGCGTTTTACAGTACACAGTACACCAATCACTACTGTCTGTATTTCACCACAAGCAGTGGTAGTGATGGTTGTGTGTATTCGTTAGTTTTAGTTTTTGACAGCCTGTTGTGAAGTTTAGTTCTTTTTTGGGAGGAATACCCATTTATACATCTGGGTGGAACAAATTTGCATTTGGAAATGGAATAACAACTTGTTTAAATTTAAGCATATGGTATGAAAACAACTGTATGAAAACAAGTATTAGTGTACCTGCTGAATACAAGATTTTTCTCTTGGAAAAGTAATGAAAAACAGCACACCAACAAGTGTATATGTTAAAGCTACCAAGCAGAATGCTATACTGAGGTCTCGTACCTGAAAAATGGGAAATCATTGTCAACATTGTTTGATGAAAAAATGGTCAGCACAGAATTTCAGTTTCCATCTCTGCTAACCATAGGTATATGGGCACCTACAGACTTGGGGGGAGAGGGGGGGACGGCAGTGGGCATGTGATCTTTTTGTCTCCCAAAAAATTGCACAATGCCCAAAGGTGTCAGTGTTGAAATTGGGATACTAATTAGTGCCCTAAAATTGCGTGAAGAACAATGACATTCACAATTCTCACATCTAAAAAACAGTTATAATTTTGAAACTTGGCATACTCTATGACTTCTGTAGACATCGCACCCAATCTAGTCAAATCAGAAACCATGATCTGGCACGAATGTTAGCCATGAGCTACAGCAGATGCCAGTAACTGATGTGGAATAATGAGCATTTTGCCTGAAAAATTTCAAAATTGCCAAAATTGGGGGGACTGCAGACCCCCTGGTGCACAAGGCAGAATGCTGCTAACTTCAGTTACAAATGAACATGCCTTGCAGGACTACTCACATTATTTTCAGGGTGTTCCTGGCTGCGCATTATTGAAAGGATGCAGTTGTGAATAAAGTAAGCCAAAGTTAGAATTCCAGTCAGGGCTGGGAAACCATCCTTGAACACTAGAATAATATGGAAAATTGAAAAAGATGAGTTAAAAATCTCCCAGTCAACTGAAAAAAAAATCATACGTTCACTATATCTTACTGGGTATGTTTCCATGACTAAAATCCATGTGAACTCCCCATATGCTGGCTTTAGTGATGATGAAGACAATTATGTACATGACTGATAAAGTACCTGTGTGCAAAGAAATTACAAAAATATTAATAATTAAAATTTTCTAGGAGACTTAAAAACTGACTAAAATGTTTACTCTCATTACTACATACCAACTAAATGCCATAATAACAACAATAACAATAGCATTTATTACTTATATTCGACTTTTCCTAAAAAAAATAGTCAAACGAGCGTTACAATTTATTAGATAAATTCTTACAAATTACAAATTGAGAATAATAGTTATTTCAATTTAAGTCAGTTCTGACAGTTTGGAGGAATATCAAAACAGTATCTCCTAGCCAGCCTGTTTTTTTTTTCTATTGTCTTAACTTAATATTTAATTTAATAATAAATGGCTGATGACATACTGTACCTTTTAACATATTTGTAATGTAAATTTAAGGAGAAACGAGGTGTTGATCTTTCAAAGCCCAGAAACATGGACTTGAGTCAGAGTGGATTACATTATTTTTCAGAAAATTTGACTAGCTTTATTGAGGTGGCAAATAGTCCCTCAAAAAATATTTCCTGCCTTTTAAGTTTTAGTCAAATATCGCAGGTCTTAGCATCATCTAGAATTTTTCACAATGCCTTCTCAGAGTCCTGGTTACTTCTGCAAGACTGAGACAGTATTGGACCCATAGAAAAGGTATAGGTATTGCCATCTCAAAGTATTGAATTTACCATTTGTCATCCCTAGATGACCAAATATTTAGCTCACCTAAAGAGTTGAATTTTGTGAAGAATGTTGGTGACTTGACACTACTCAGTGGAAAGAGGATAACAATTAAAAAGAATGGTACAGTGTATTGGAGTTTCCAGAACTTGAAGAAGCTTGATGTGTCAGCTCTTACTAAGCTATCTTCCGTACTTGACGATGATTTATCACCATCGGGGCAAAGCGCTGAAAAGAAAAAAGAATTCAAGTAGACCACCTTGTTAGCTCATAACTGCCAAGTATCACTGATACCTAAGTTATGCTGACTGAAAAATCTTAATCTCCCCCAACCCAGGACTACAGTCCATCTATTGCCTAGCCTTAACCAAGGCACTTTTGAAAAACATGTTTAACTAGAACTGATGCAACAAAAAGAACTTCTCGACATGTAAATGTACTTCGTCTGAATTCTTAATTTCAAAAAGATTTTAAGTATATGCCTCCATGATGTAATATCAGGTTTGTTCGCAGCCTGTAAATTACTTATCATAACAATTCAATATTATATAGCCCCAAAAAAACATGCACTGAATGAGTGACTGAATAAAAGGATAGACCAATCAACTGAGATATACAGTGAAATCCTTCCTTACAGGCAGTGTCCCCATTAATGCGGCCACCTCGTTAATATGGCCATATTTTTGTGGCCCATTGGTGACTGGATTTAAGGAGTTCCACTGTTCTGTCTCCAAATCTCTTCTCTTAAACCTAGATATAAATGCACAGCATATTCCACAGATCAAAGGGGCTCAATCACACATTGAATTAAGAAGCATCCAAGTCTGTTGGGTGCACTTTGAGTACAATTATAAAATAATTACCTCCCAAATGGTGTGTGGCATTTGAAGAATTCAGTGACATGGGAACTGAATAGGCATGATGTATGCTCTCTGAAAACAAGCAAATACCAATTTTTTGAATAAATTAAATACTTTGTCATAAAGTCACTAAGTAATAAATATCTCCGTCTGAGTTGCAACTTTATACTTGGCTCTGTGATTACTATCTCGGATCATTGATCACTGACAGTAATTCACTGCTTAGAGGACCAGGTTCAGAATTATGATTGACACAAATTGTTTTATATGGTGTTTAAAAAGAAATGACTTCACATCAATGTCATGCTCTGTAGTTTTCATTTTGAGTGGTGACAAAAATTAATTAAAAGCATTTTTTCTGCGCAGACAAATGATTCTGGGAGAAAAGTGTAGTAAGTAAATACACATAATTTTTTTTTATGATAATACTTTCAGTTGTTGTCTACAACATGTCATTAGCAAATACATGTATGAAAAAAGTTTCAGTTGTTTAGGCAACTTGAAGGGAAAATGACCACATTTATGTAATGCTATGTATCTGTGGAAAAGATGATCAAGAATCTGTTTCTGGTCATTTCATGGCACTAACTAAATTCCATTTAATTTACATTGCATGCTGAAGAAGGTCAGTAGCTTCAGGAAAATATTCCGTACCTTCAATGTATTTTCCAGAATTGAAGAGGAAATTGCTCATAAGAACCCAAAAGACAATGGCAGATCCCGCAATAGCAGCCAATGAAAACAACACTGCAATGAGCTCTCCAGGCTTACCAAGGTACTTTTTACAGATGTCAGAAAATTCTAAAAGCTCACCACGCTTTGCTGGAGAAAGAGAGAATTAAACTTGTCATCAAATACTGGTGCACTGGAATTCTCTCCCATTATTATTAAGTTTTTAATGAAATACCAATGAATTGGCCTAGCCACAAAAATGTAGCTTCTGAGAGTAACAATTAAAACCAAATTTTAATAACTGGGATGGCTTTCTTGTCCCGTCTACATTACTGTACCTACATGTATTTAATTAAATTAACACTTCTTTTAAGGCAAATAAACAATGTTGATGATGTTAATGATGACGAAAGGAAGACGATGACAAATCTTGTGATGGTGATGATAACGTATAATGCACTAATTTTAATACTATAATACATGAATATGAAGAGTTTGAAAGCTTTAGTATGCTACTTTTAAAGACCTTCAACTTCCCTGTATTGTATATGTATTGGCAGTCTTGGTGTTTTTCCCACAAGATTGCAAAGTGTTATGTAACATTGCAAAAATCTTGCTGTTTTTTCCTGATTTCCATCATCCCAAGGGGGTAGTCCCATTTCCTTTCCTCTTTTCTTTCACCTTCCAAACAGTTCCCATCCCCACCACTCCTAAGTTCCCTCCGCCTTTCACAATCCAGCTCCAACTGTTTGGAGTTTGTGCTGGAGTCTCCCCATATAGAACTTTGTTTTGTACCATCAGGCTTTCAGCTAACAATTGTACCTGTCTCTTCAGCACATTTGAGTATCAAGTAACAACTGTAAAGACAAATCCCAGCCATCAATATCAAAAGAATGATAGCAAGAGTAAAACCAGCCTGCAAAATGAAATGAATTGATTAATGTCTGGTACTAACAACATAAAGCATTTGCTCAAACTTTATTTAAAAAAATCACTTTGAATTCACAAATCCAATGGAGACTCATCTTTAATCATTCAATCGCTGTCTTTATGAGTAAATAACTGAATTGAAGAAACTCAGCTCTGGATATATTGCCAGACAAGAGGTTAGGACTGACCGATTTGCATAATATTTATCTATCTAAAAAAAAAAACTGTTTCAAAGATCTAACACAAAGAGTTCAAATTATACTGTCTGGACTTCACAGAGTATTGACTGAGATATACAGACCTGATTGATTGCCCATGGAATGCTCAACAGTGATGTGCCCATCATAGTGTTCCAAATTGAAAAACTAAACAGCAAAAAAAAAAAAAAAATTAATAATATCAACCAAGGCATCAATAAAATGTTGCTATTTTGTAGCTAAAAACCGAATCATCTTCAGCTGATGACTCATTAATGCTGAATCATTGCACTAGGTGCCTCTAACAACTTGAGATCCCCTGACAGTCCCAACCTTTTAAATATTGATCTTGTGGAGTCCAATACACTGACAGAACTAAACATTTTGGCCAAAGCACGCGGCCTTCATCTCAACACCATACCAATTAAACATGAATGAATGAAATTATAGTAGAAAACCAATAAGCAATGAATTCCTTAATAACAAAGCCACTAGTATGCCCCTGATTTATTGTTCAAACCAGATGCTTTTGTTTATAATGAACACACATTTACCCATCTCTCAACACTTTGCTATTAGAAATAATCAACATTCACCATAGAAGATAAATCCTGCCACTAAATTAAATAAACATGCCTCAAAAAGTTTACTAACATTGTCACAAGGCTGCTTTGTTTCTCATCGCTTTCTTTAGGTATAATGAGAAATAACTGAGATGGGAGCATGTGACTTGGAATTATCTAAGACAGAAGACAGCAACAAATAGTAAAACTAAAAATATAAGATTTTACTTTGCCAAACTGGTGTCTGAACTCAGGAAAATTTTATAGTTCAAACACAAGGTACTGTAATACATGTATCAACTGCAGACTTTCTAATCTTTCACTACAACAAGATTTTTCCTCTGAGAACAAAGAAGTAATGACTGCCAACAGTAAGTCATTTCCTAGATGCATTGATAATGTGGATCATGTGTACTAAAGGCATCTGCGTTCGAGTGTTGATCAATACTCCATCGACACCTCAGTTGGTACTTGTTCCACACTAAGCTGACATCTACAGTCAGTTGAGAGTCAACTAATTTTTGATTGATGCATCTGAGTCTGTTGACATGGCCGACTACTGACTTACTGTTGACTGAGTCTCAATCGAGATGTTGATTGAGTGTCAATGGAGTGATGACCAAGTATCGACCAGGATGTCAATGGAGTGTTCATTGAGATGCTGATCGAGGGTCGATTGAGGGTATCAATCACTCCACTGCCGAATGCCTTTAGCAGCCATGATCTGATAGATAAATGTTATAATGCTATCAATAACTGTTATTATCAAAATTTATTGTAAGTTATTCTTTCCTTACCAAGTTATGTCTGGACAGTCTTGAAATGTATCTATAGCGACTGAATTTTGCTGCCATGTCCGCATCGTGTGATGTTACAATTGGACTTTTTAGCGTGTTATAATGAAATGGTTTTCTCTTTGGAAATTGATTCTGTGACTCCACATCAACAGAGCTTCTCCTTGAATTTCCATTAACTGTACTATTATCATCTTGGTTCCTGGAGCTTAAATAATTATAATTAAGAAACAAGAGTTAGAAAGTGAAGAACAGCAATGATTAACGCAATGATAATTTATCTGAATGTTAAATGCATTATAATTATAATTATAATACACCAAGCAGAGCACCATTCTCATAGGAACCCAGGAATTGGTTTCTCATGGTCAACATGGCTTGCGGTATTGCTTTTGGGTGCGTACGCACGACGATGATGACGACAATGAAGTGGCACAACATGGTGGTGATGCTCTAGCTAATAGGTCAACTGAGGCATGCAGCCTTTACAGTATACATCTTTGATATTGGACATCCATGTTATGGTCAATCGACACCTGTCAAAACAAGGTATCTGCTGACCAGTACCACATGAGCATATTGTGGGCTCAAATCTAGTGCTCATTGAGTTCACATGTTGTTTTTTAAGTTGACTGCTACCCAGGTACTGTTTTTCAATTGGATCACAGGCTCAAGTCAGATTAACTTATTGTAATAAGGAGCTCCACTTTAAATAAGCCTTGGCTAAATCTATATATTATTAATAATGCATTTAATAATAAATGTTTAATTTATAATTTTCGAGCACTTAAAAATTCGCTTTCTAAAATCAATTAATGGTCAGTTGACCAGTTCATTATAACAAGACTCTAAGATAAGTTTTAAAGGAAGATTGTCCATGGGAAATTGAACCAGGCCAATTGACACGTGCCTCACCAGATCATCATGGGTTCTATGAAGATAAATTCATTAGCTCAGATCTATAACCAACTTTGTCAGGTTTTTGAACTTGTGTCCCTTTCTCAATTGGAGTACTGTAATACTGTAGCTTAACAATCTACTTGCCAACTTGAATGTTTCACTCAGGAAAAAGCCAATCAAAGGCCTTGTTTACAGCAATATCAAGCCACTGGGTTGTTTGAAAGGTGGATAATGCTATCCACTGGATAAATCACTATCCAGTGGATAGGGTAGTTTGTTTTGTCAACACTTATTCACGGGATAGTGTTATCCATCTTTCAAATAACTGACACCTGATTTATCAGTTTTTTTTTGCTGAATTTGGATATGGTGACTACCTGTTATTTGTGCCGTTTTGGTAAATATTTTCAGCCGCATATCAGATGTGGATATTTTGCCCTGACCATGTCTTGGCAAAAATTACGAAATACGGCTTGACCGAACTTGCCTGATATGCCACCAAATGCACCAAAAAACAAGGATTAGGAAAAAATAGCACTCTAGTTAACCTTAATAGTTTCAGTTAGTAAGCCTAAACAACTTTGGTTAATTTTAGCATGCTGGTTAGCTTGAATAGTGCTCTGGTTAACCTGAATTGCACTGGATCAAGAATGATTGGCTTTTCAATTATTGAATGGGTAACACAATATATTGCAAAATTTCAATTCACTGGAAGCCACCTTCTAGCGGTGATTCACGAGATCGCGATTTGCTCATGCACATGAACCAAGTGATCTGGGTTCAATTTCACCTCTGCCCTTTATGTACTTAACATGATTCCCTCCCTTTTCACTTTGATAAGAAGAACAACACAATCTAGGTGTCTAGAGCCATTAGACTATAAAGTCACTGGATCGCAGGTTAAGCTTTCGCCTAACTTTGACAATCTCAGAAATTTTTGTTGGCCTGTTGGCGGCGTCTAGAACAATCTATTAAGCTAAGTACATGCACAAGTTCATTGCGATACATATGTCGACTTAAATGTCCAAATATTAAACAGATTATCAGCCTAAAAGCTTTTCTCTTTTGAAAAAAGCTGCGTGCAACCTCCGAATTGATTTCAAGTTAGGAGTCAAGGCATCAGGAAAAAAATTGCTAAATGGTTACGTTACAAGCTTACACCGGCTTACAGCACGAAAGCCAAGCTAAACTTTCAAAATATTTGAAATTTAACGCAATTCTACCTCGAATTGCTTGAAACACTAAACCTGTCCTTGCTTCCATGGTTTGGACCTCCTTGTACAGAGAGAAGAGGAGAATTTTCGTCTGTCATCCCAACTACAGAATCGTCTAAGTCTTCCATGACGGATGTTCATTCACTTGTTTCACTTTGGAGGAGTGAGGACTGGTCAAACTTGGTCAAACTATTTGTCAGGCTACTCCCGGTTAACCAACCGCAGAAGCTTCCGCCGGATGGGCGAGAGCAATTTTCGCCCCAAAACACAACGCGAAAAGAGTGAAAGAAAGCAATTGCGTTATCAACTGAGGTCACACCTCAGCTTCAGCAATATGTTTCAGTAACTAAGCATTTTATTCAATTATGAAATAAACGACGTCATTGCCACATCATGTGCTGTAACTAGCACTACCTCATCACAGCCTTAGCACGCCTCACGCCGCACGAGCAATTCGTCACGTTATGTCAGTTTCGCGGCAAAAACAAGAGTCAATCCTCCCTTCAAGGCAGGATTATTAGCAAGGCTGTTTCCCATCTTGTCTACAGCGCAGTGATCCCGGAATGGGCACCTAGACATCGCCCATTCTGATATGTTTTGGTGAAAAACGGCCCTGTGAGAGAATAGAAGTAAACTGACCGGCGCAGGAAAACTTCATCCCTGAGACTCTCAATCCAAACCATCCTGCATGGTTTATTTTGTCCATTACACTCAGTTTTTTTAACCATGATGTTTTCCTTCCAAATTCGCTTTTAGAAATTGGAAGCTTGACTTAAATCCGGACCTCTTTACATTCCTCACCGTGCCATCCACAACTTGTTTTTCATTACTGTAAAGTGATTGATCTCAATCTTATGGAAGTCTGCGATCACGCTCTACTCCCCCCCCCCCCCCCCCCCCCCCTCTAGTGTTTTGTTTTCGCCCTCAAGCACCATTTTCTGGCTTTTCGCTGTGGCGCGCAAGCGAGTTTACCAACAACATGAGGATCTTGAGCTTCACAACTCACATCCCCGGCCCAAACACTAGAGCTAAGTCACATGACCTCAATCTCAATTACACTGACACTAATTGTTACAAATTGTTTCCCTTTATTAGATTGTATTTGTTGAAGTACAACATTTCCAAATCTATTTTACAAAAGAAAACAACCGATGTACTACCAGGTGCTTGAATATCACCAACTTTACTTTTCTGATTGAGTTCTTTATATAACATAGCCCTTACGAAAGGTTGGATTGACGAATCTATTTGGATTTCATGTCACGTGAAATTCTAAATTAATGATAACCATCTGTACAGGACCAGTCTAAACACAATACGATAAAATTATATTAGCACTCCCCAATGGACTCTTTGCTATTAATCATCTAATTTTACAATAGCATCATAATAAAAATTACAATAGGATTATGATAATCGCAACAACAAATACAAAGCAGCTTTAAATAACATTGCGGTGAATGTCCTTCATGGAAAACATGGTTCATCAAAACTTAAAATTCCTAAGGGTGACTAATATCTAATTTCTCCTTACATAATAAATAATACATTACCAAGCAAACCGGCAATGAGAATAAAAAAGATAATCAAGTAGGGTACATAATTTGTTGTTAGTAATAGACCACAAAATTATCTGGCCAAACATTGCAAGGTAACAGAAAATATCCATACCCACCCCATGGGGTTGTATGAAGTTCCAAGAGGAAATTTCCAGAGGGATAGGGGGAGGTGGTTTCAAACTATAATACCTTCCATGGGAGGGGTATGGATATTTCTGAAACATCCTATTTAAATGAAGTGTATGGTAGACAGCTGAGATTTTTTTTTCTTTTTACATAGTTTTTACAAACAATGAACAATGATCATAGCAGGCAGAAATTTACCCAATAATGAACATGTTTAAACCAGGAACACCAAAACAGAGCACTTTTAAAAATAATCTTAACCCACCATCTTACATGTATTATTAGGCTGACTGCCAACTCCTAAAAATTAATACCTGGCTACTCATTATCGATGACATAATACATCCATGAAAATTTTGTCCTTTGAAGCAGCAGCAATATGCAGCTCCAGAAAACATCCATACCCACCTTATAATAAGTCATAAGAAATCCCTTGGAGGGGTTGGTGCTGTAAAAGCCAGATATTTTACAGGAATGTATCAAGCTAGGGGGTAAACCCAAGAAACCTTAAGTTGGAATGGTATGGATATTTTCTGGAACAACACAATGTGATGATATAAATGTATGTGTAGAGATTTAAGTATTGTCTACTTAGAGAAACAGAACAACCAACCAAATATGCATGGAAGTTTCTGGCTTGGATCTCAATGATTCTCTGGCAGTGTTGCAAATGAGGTAACAGAAGAGATCCACTTAAACTAACATAGCAATTTTGTTCCATACAAAAACTAATCAAGCTCTTTTTATAGTAATTTTTGGTTAAAAAAATATATGTGCACTTTCAAAGTGACAAATCATTCAATTACTTAATTGATCACTCCTGAAAATGACAATGGCAGTACCCTAAATATACATTGTTACTACCGAAAATTATCAAGAAATGTAAAATGAATGAGTTATGCTTTTGTGTCCCACTGATATAAAATAACAGGGGGTTGTGGCTCTCTCAAAGAATTCACTTTAAAAAGTAAAATTCCACATACATGTACAGGTTGCAATCATGCATAACAATCAAGCAATGCCTTAACTTATCAAAAGCAATTTCTGTACACCAGGATAAGAAATAAAGAACTTGGTAAAAGTGATCACACCCAATGTTCATGAAGAACTTTTCCACCCTTTCGATATCCTACAACTTGAAATGCTGATTCACTGTTGTCTTGCTTGACTGTGTTATCTGGAGCCCTGTAATAGAAAGTAATTTGTTAACACATGATCTGATCTTAGCTTCAGGTACAGGTTCTGAAATAACCACATCTTGTATAGCCAGGAAGATGTTGCCATGTTAACATTTGCCCTGAAAATATCTACAGAATGAGTAAGAAAGGATACTAACTACACTTGCTTAACCCTGCTTAACTTTGCCTAAGATCACAACTACATAGCCATTCATAACACCACACTCCACTTCCCAATAATTATTACCGGTATGACACTACTCTGATCTGAGTAATAAAACATTGCTGATATATTACTCAGACATCTCTTTCAAAGGAATGCAGTTGCTGAGCCAAGCTACATCAAACTATTCCAGAGAAGCTTTCTTTTTGTAACTAAGGTATAGTGTAAGTGCAGCACAAAGCATCTTTATGGCTCAGTCAAACTACACAAGACAATGCCACACATCAAGAGCTCAAGCTAGTCAAATTAAGTGCAGTGAATGCTTGGTGCATTAAGAGCCAGAATGTAAATGCAGATGATGATAATGATGGTGACGATGATGATGACAATGAGGATATTTTGTGATGTACATACCTAATCTGCATTACACGTATAAGGTAATTTGACTGCAGGAATTTGCCAATAACTCTGCACCTACATGTACACCGAAAGGCGATAAGTTGCAGCATCTGATTGCACATGTTTAGCCTCAGATTACTAATGGTGCCAAGTGATTTGAGGGTTTCAAGAAAAGCTTCTTTTAGCAGTGAGCAATACTTTAACAGTTTATAAGACAACAGCATTATTAAGCAAGAGCATTGTTAAAAAACAGAGTATATAAATGTGTGAAATAATATCTAATGTAAACCCCAAATGCTAAAGAGCAATGTACTTGTGTTCTTACATTGATCAGAAAGAAGCCATAAATAAAAGGAAGAAACTTGATGTACATCAAGATTCTCAGAACAATATGAAATAAATTTTACTGTGATGACTAGCAAAAGAACTCACAGTTTAATCAGTAAGTCTAAAATGGTCAATTACTGTTATGAAAGTAGCACAAATTAGCTAATGCTGTACATGAGTCAGGACTCCATAAATTAATTTGCCTTGAAGCAGCATAGTTAGAAATATACTTCTCAAACTCACTTATCAAACATGAAAGACCGAGTTTGACCACATTTCCAAAAACCTTGCAGTTAATCAAAAATATTTGGCTACACATTGTATTTTCAACTCTCTTCTCAGTGTTTGGAAATGTGGTTAAATATGATATTTCATGTTTGATCTACAACTTAACAACTGTCTAAAGATTAAACTACCAACAGGTGATACACTGTATTAATTGCAGCAATACCTTTCTCTTTCTTCTAGCTTCTGTTCCTCCATTGGTCTTTCTTCCCAGTTCCTTTCATCATCTTTCCAATGATTATAACTTGCCCTGTCATACCCAGACTCTTCCTTAGTGAAATTGGAATGATTCTGATCCCGTCCTGGGGATGTCATAACATGTACAACAGAACTTGTAAACTGCTGCTTTGGAGGAGCAGAGGAAACATCAGAGGCAAGGACCCTGTAGCCTGATGGAGTAGAATCCAGAATCTCCTTGTTACGTTGAGGTTTTACATAACCAGACTCAAGATTCTGATGGCCAATAGAGGAATCACTGTCAACACTTGATCGCCTTAATCTTTTATCTGACATTGGTCCATTCATTGCTATCACTCGAGATGAAGGGTTTTGATCCCTTGGTTGTCCCTGTACATCGTTTCTTTCTCTTTGGGATGGTTTAGACAGATGTTCCAAATTAACATCAAGACTTGGGATCTTCTGCTTATGAACAGCTACCGGAGATAACCTGGGTGGGGTTTGAGACCTGGTTGACGTTGGTACCTCGAGACCAAATTTCTGTCGCATTTCCATGTTCTCTTTTGTTAGTTTTTCCACCTTCTTTTCTAGAGTTCTCTTCATGCGAGAAAGCTCCAACGATTTCTCCATAGCCATATCATTAAAAACAGCATTTGACTTCTCTAGGTCCTCCATAGCCTTTTCAGCCATTTGAGTCTTTTCCTGTGCACTCGTTTTTGCTTCTTCTGCCTCTCTCAAGTTTTGCTTTGTTAGTATTAGCTCTTTTCTCATCTCATCAACTGTAATTCTCAAGTTTTGCAGTTCTGATCCTTTATTTGTCTGCGATTGCAGTACCGCATTCAACTCCTTCTCAGAGGACTTCAATCTCTCGGACATGTCTTGTATTTCTCTTTGTAGTCTCTGCTTATCTTTTTGTTCACTCTCACAAGCTGTGGACAACTCTTTTCTTTGTTCCTCAAAATTCTTTCTCAGCAGTTTTACTTCATCGCTTTTTAATGACACATCTTGCTTTGATGCTGCCAAATCTCTCTTCAGCTTTTCTAATGTGACCTCGTGGTCTCTACAGAGCTGTTCAACTGAGTCTTTATCTGCTAATGTTCTCTTCAACATTTCATCTTTTTTGCTGTTGTTTTTACTGGTAATTTCTAATTTCTGTGCAAGTTCTTCATAAGAAGTTCGCAAGTTTGAATGTGATCCTTCAAGCTGTTCTTTCTCAGACTTGATTTTGGTTAAATCTTGAATGACCCCTTCCGACTTGACCACTTTTGATTCAAGGTTGGCTTTATCTTCATTGAGTGTTTCAATTTCTTTAGCCATCTTTCTTTTCTCATTAGCAGTCTTGGCTACAGTTTCAGAAAGGCACTCACATTCACTTTTTAAATTATAAACCTCTTTCTTCAAAGCTTCCACTTCACTAACTTGATCTTCGCCACCCTTGCTTGTTTCAGACTCCTTTTCTTTCTTGGTTTTCTGCTCTTTTCCTTTTTCACTTACACCCAATTTTAACTCTTCTTTTTCCTGTTTCTCCTTCTCCAGGTCATCTTTCAAGGAAGCAATCTCCTTTTCTGCCTTTTCCAAAGAATCATGAAGTGATGATGTTTCTTTGTTCAGTTTTTCAAGAGCTGACTTTAACTGCTGGACATTCTGGGCAGCTTTAGGCATGGCACTGGATTCTGATTCTGTTTCCCTTTCATCTTTCATTTGTTGGATTTCTTTCACAAGTTGTTCAATTTTCTTATTCAGTGTACTGTTCTCTTTTTCAAGAAGCGCAGACTTCTTTTGAGCTTTTGCTAAATCTTCTCTTGATTCCTAGAAAAGAACAGGGTATTAATTTTTAGAAGAACATTATTTTGAGTTATTTTGGCCAAGTACAAAATTACCTTTTAATTGAAGAAAACCTGAAAATGAAAGTTTATCAACTTGAAGATAGAAAAACACCAAAGAGATAATAATAAACCATAGAGGAATAAGCATGGTTATGGGTGGACAAGATCAAAACGGATTACAACTTACAACTAACTTGAAAAATTTGGACTTAAATTTTTGAGATGTGTAGCATATCATACATTATACTTTTGTCACATCCTGTGACATCATAACCTTTGCGCACCAAAACGTAAAGGCAGCGTGCCTTGTGTGTAATGTTGGCAGTGTTATAGCTCTTTTGATAACACTCGCTCTTCATTCTTTTGTTTACATAGTTCGCTTCAGAATCGGAATAGAGATATGTAATGACATTGTAATTCAGTTGTCGTCCCCTTATAGGCTTTGTTTATGATTTGCATGCAAGGAAAGTAGTTTATAGTTTCACGGACAATCAATTCCTATTGTTACACGACTTTCAACAAGTTATTCTTTGTCTATTCAGATCAGATTTAGTTTGCAATGCAGTACAGTGATTATATTTGCCATTCAGTTTTTCAAATTGGATCAATAAACATTGTGATTTAACACGACTGGTTGTCCAGTTCAGTTGGAAAACCTATCATCATGATACTGTAAGATGCGCAAACTGTGACATTTGCGATGTTTATATGTTGTGTACAGTGTACATGTAACTCATACATGCAGCTGTTTAGATGCCATTCACTGTAATACCAGAAACTTGCTAAATTTACACAAGTCATGTCAAGTATGTGAATTTACAATGAAAATTGCATTATTCACGTTATCATCTAGAGATGAAAAACACTTTAAAAAGCTTATTCACTTGGTTTCAGCCTCCTCCTTAGCCGTGTAACTTGCTATTTTGCTGCGATTGAATGAGAAGTAAAAGAAATAGGTGACCGGTGCAAGGCAGAGCCTGAGAGGTTTCATAACCTTTCTGAAAATGACAATAAGTTTCATGGCAGCTATGAGTACAAATGCATACATTGTACCTCACCTTCAACATCAAAGAATTTCCATTTTGATCTCCACTCACATTCAATCTTTTCTGCAAACTTTCAACTTCTTCTTCAAGGTCTTCTCTGTCTAATTCCAGCTGCTCTTTCAAGGATTTCAACTGTTTTGTTTCCTTCTTCAAGCTCTCATTTAATTTCTGCATTTCAGTGAACTTAGAGTGGCATGTTGTCAGTTCCTTAGCCATATTATCTTCTGACTGTTCAGCCATTTGAAGCAGTTTTTGCAAGTTTGCATTCTCATCATGTAGCAGTTCTAGTTCTCTTGTCATTAAATCTGAAGGAACACCATCACAATCAGCATTCTGTTCCTTACTCCTTAAGTTCTCATTCTCTAAAGTCAACTTGTCAATCTCGGCTTTCAAAGCCATGTTTTGTTGCTTCAGTTTTTTGGATAGAGGATACAGACCATCAATCTCCTCACCATTTTCAACATCATCTGAATTATCTAGCATTGTCTTTAAGTGATCCACTTGGCCACGAAGACCATCACACTCTTCTTGTAAAGCGCCCTTCTCAAGTGCCAGATCTGAAGAATTAAGCACATGATTCTGGATTTCTGTTATTGTTTCTTCAATGTCTTTCAGTAAAGAATTCCTTTCCATTTCAACAACAGACCTCTCCTCTTCTAGCTTACTGGTGCTAGAATAATGATCCTCTATTTCTGCAAGACTGTTTTCTATTTCTTGAACTAGCCGATCTTTCCGCAGTACAAGTGGTGTTCCATTAGAGGAGTCCACTCCATTGCCGTTCTCCAACACAAATAAACCTTCTGAGCTCTTGATCAGACTTGGATTGTGGTCACTTCCGAGAAAGAGATCTGTATTCTTCTGTTTTGCTGTGTTACTGGATGTAGAGTTTTGATGCAAAGAGGGAACAACTTTCTTGGGCTTTTGAATTTTGTTGAGTACTAGAGAATCCACAGAAGATCCATTTATCATCTCCTTCGGCATGCTATTCTGCACAATGAATTATATCAAGCAAGGTTTTCACTAGACAAGGCCTTGGCAGGACACAGATAAGCTGAATAGTAATGTACTTGCAAAGACCTGAAACAAAACACAGAAATAAGCACAAATGTCATTATTTTGTGGACCAAAATTTACAGTGACTGCACTGTACATGTATGTCATAGATCTCTTAGTTTACCAAGTATTCTTGTCTGTGCAAAGTGCAGCTGAAAAAGTCTTTATCAAGGAAATTTGGGTTATACTTGTATATTACAGGTATCAGGAAGTTCACATGCAATACAATACACTAATTGTTATTGAACTAGGGGTAATTTATATCATGAAATAAATCATGGTCATGGTCAGCACTCAGGATATATTGCACAATGTTGGTTGTTAATAGCTGTTATACTCAGTTTCTACCAATCATGCCCAGCTAGATAATTTTGATGTGTCAAACAAATTATGAAAGATTAATGGATTACAACAGACAGACTGATTTTGAGACTTTCAGTCTCCAGACCTCTTCACCCCTATCATATCATGAGCTAGAGGGCTCTTGAGTTATTTATAACAATACCCGCATTCACGATATTTGCATTCAATTTGATGAAGAACTGAAGTGTAACTGTATTGCTCAACACTTTTACCACATGCTTGACAAAGTACTTGAAATGTTTCTTTAATTAATATCTGCAGGTAATACTGAAACTGCAACCTTGAAACTGACATCAATCTTCTTCGGTGCAGGAATCAAAATAGTAACACATATTATCCTTTTCAAAATTCTATGACGCAAATCATGGAATAATTATTATTCCACAATTTGCATCAGAGGAGAGAACTATTAATAATGAATATGAAATATATATTGAGTCTCTTAAAAGGGAGGAACCTTACAACAAGTATTACTTTTAGCAGACAAATTTTTGTTAAGACATTTGTGGTACCTAAATGAATGTTGCCAGCTGCAATTGCATCCATCGCTATTTTTAACCTGACGGATAACTAATTTCAGAACTTTAAAATCTAATAATGACCAGACATAAGTCAATAACTCATAGGCTATCTACATAATTAATTGTCATTGATATTGCTAAGAAATAACCTTGTGATCACTCAGTGTTAGCAGTACATGTAAATGACTACACTTCGTGCCCACCAATCGTGGTTGGCCATACATTTAGATGTGTCAAACAAGTCCTTTTGATGTTAAGCTGTGAAGCGCTATTATTGTTCCCCTTGGTGTAATATCCTTTTAGGTACACGTGTAGATGAGTGAATAGCAGCAACACCTGAACATTCTAAAATTGACCTCATTGCCTCAAGAAGACTAGAAAAATTGTGATTAAAGCATTGTGATGAACTCTGTCATGAAGAATACACATTCACCTACCAAGTCTCTACTTAAGTTAGCCATAATCTTTAAATTCATTATCATACATAGACAGACTGGTACTTGGATAAGGGGCAGTTGCTATATTAACAGCCAGCCAACCATGATGACCTCAGTCTCAAATTAATGCGCTCAGCACCTTGCTGACTGTGACTGATCAGTCTTTCTTTCAGCACTAATGACATATGTACACATGCAAAACTAAGACACTTCTTCCTATAGATGAGAGGACAATTTTGTTTACTAAATAAAACAAATTTTGGTTATAAATTGCATGTATCCTACACTATAGATTAGACCTTATGTATCATTGGCACTTTGGTCCCTGTAGTTATTTAATTACTTACAATGTTTACAAAGACGTCTGCAACCTTGACTATTTTGTATTCAATTTAAGCATCTCAAAATTAATATGCTTATCATAAGTAGCAGAAAATATTGCTCACGAGGAACACTTCAAAACATTTCAGCCATTCCTCACCTTTCAGGCGTCAAATTTTAATTACAAACTGACCAATGGATCAAATGTTTTAGCACTAGTTAGAAATTAGAATACTGCTTATATTATACAAATATAACGTCGCTTATTCCAGACCTCAACTGACACCTATTTGGAATGTACTGTCTCTTATTCATTTTTAGTCAAAATAATTTTTTGAGAAAATATTTCTCAACAGACAACTTCTTTGGATATGTAACACCCTCCTAATCAAAGCCCTGTAAAACTAATAATTCTATATTAGATAAACAATTACATATTCTGCAAAGGCATTAAATTTGTCTGCACAAAACAAGCAGGTTCCACCATTGTCAAGAGAGTGAGCTACTACCAACTTTATATACCAAGTACAATCATAGTACATTCTGAAAAAAATGTGCTTGATACTTTTCTTTGCAATACAGATTAAACAAGCAAGTCCTGACCAAAATACTGTGTGCATAATTTGATTTAAACAGAATGAAAACGTCATGGTTGTAGTATTGCTGAAAACAAAAACACAGACTTTTAAACCTTGCAGGTCAGAATCTTTTTCACTTGGCACAGGAATCAAAATCATAAGACTGTATAAACAGCCCCTTAAATAAAACAGATGCAATGAAAGATCAAAACTTGCACCTGGAAAGTGCAGTAAACAGCTGTGTTTTTGAATATCTATATGTGCATAGATATGAGGTCTTTGCCCATCACAGGCCAAGGCACAGCAGATATCTGATTCAGGTCGACATGGGTCAATTCATATTAATAGCAACCTATATGATCATCACACAATTTGCCGAAAATAACATTTACGACCAGCACCACAGAGAGTGAAACACTGATAATCCTAATCAACTATGGAATTCTGCTATACAATTTAAATTGTGCAACTCAAAATTATGTTTACACAACTAAGATCTTGATAAATTAAACATATTTTCAACATCTCTATAAAACCATAGCAGCTGTGATGTTACTGAATATAAATAATGATATAAATCAAGGTAGGAAATACAACTGAATGAAATCAAATAATATTATTGCAGTTTAAATCATACTTATCTATCATTTCAATTATTAGTAGAAGAATTGAATTATTAAAGGGGTGGGGTGAACAAATAAATAATATTTATAGGAGTCCAATTTGGGCTTAAGAGACACTACAGATAATAGCTTCTTCTTTGTCGACTTTTTCTTGTTGAAGCATGTTACTATCAGAAAATGAATGAAGTAAATCTAATATTTTGTTGCTTGAGCAAAACGCTAAGAAATGGACATTGGTATAATTAATCTGTTATTGCAAATTCTAATTTTCTGCTGATGTGAGCTGAGATGTCCATAGCCTACATGAAGTACTTTTTATCTGAAACCATCGTAAACAAATGAGATTCATTTTGGTTGGAAGTATGAAAACTACTATCAATTTGCTGGCTGATCCAACGAAATAACAAAAATAATCCTCTTATCAGAAAGATGAACTGAAGAAATAGGGATCGGAAATACCTTAGACAAGACAACATGGACTCCCTGTCAGTTCAAGGCTATAGAATTAGCGGCCAAAACAAATAAACTGATGAACGGTATGTGCAAGTCATGCTTACAAGCGGAGAACACAACCTCGGGATCTATACATCACTGATTTTCCTCGTTTAATTCACGTCATACTAACGAAACAGAACGTTGCGGAAGAAGCTCGTAACAATGCTTCGCACGAAATTTCCGTGGACGAGTGACCTTGGTTGTCAAAATTGTCACGAACCGACAGTAAAATATAGACAGACCACTGTGACATGAATTTTCCTCGACATCCAGGGTTTTAGCAGTCCAGATAAAGAAGAAAGTATTGAGCTAACTATATCATAGACGATCGTTTAGCTATTTTCGGGAAACGACCACATAATCTGGAACAATAAGGAAACGTTGTGTCGCAAATCGAAATTTGATCGCATCGCGAGTGATGCATATGACACAGAGTGCGTACGAAAAACTGAAAATTATCAAATTCTCACCAACTTAGAATAATTCTGGCGGATAACCAGAATTTATTACACTAGTTTACAGTGCACCGAGTCAGTTCATCTTTAATATCAGAGTCTGTGAGCAAACTGTCCGCTAAAAAACACCACCAAAAATAAATCCGACCGCTTACTGCGTTGCGCACGGTTTCTAAGCTGAACTCACCTCGTCCGTGATTTTTTGTCGTCAAATTATGTGCCTCCGTCGATCGTAATCGTTGTAAACTAACTTTTGAAACTGAGTTAGCTACGTTTCAGAGGATATTAACTCAGCTCCCGAAAATTCCAGTACACTCACTCGAGATAAACTTCCTCCTCTATCAACTCACACTGAACATTGCGCGACCGGAACTCCGCTCCGAAACACCAAACACTTATCTATTCTCTGATTGGTCACTCGCAAACTAATGACTTATCATTGGTATTTGCAAGATAATAGAGTGTTGGAAGCCATTGAAAAGCGGCAAAGCTTGATAAAGGGTTTCTTTTGTTCTCAACAATCAGCATTACACGTGAAATTTTAATTTTGATTTCAAAATAGAGATAATAAAGTTTTTGAAAGAGGTGTTATGGCTCCCCTCATCACTTGCGTTCATAAATATACCACCCTGGTTGCAAGAGTGTAAACTGTTGGTACCCGGAGCTGGTAAATTAAGCTGAAAATTTATCAAATTTTCTGATCTTCAGGTATAAACCTGATATAACAAGGCGATATTGTATTTATGGTAGACTAAATTCTTAGAGTATGACCATTGACAAATGTATCAGAATTTGGTTGATCGTAAATCTAAGAGTGAAAAGTCCCCATCCCCTAGATCTCCCACTAGATCAACATAATGTAAAGTGTAAAACAGTAAATGAAAAAAAAAGTACTAAACTACAAAGGATCAATACATTGAGCCCCTATACTTTGTGGGTGGTCCATATATACAGATTCAAGAACCTTGAAGAACCCTTTTAGCATAAACACGATATTCTCTACGTGGTATAATTTTTTGTTTTTATCCTATTATTTAAAGGCTGGTTTATAAATTAAAATTTAAATCTATATAAACTGTGAAGATCACTCTCCTTCCATAGTTTTGGTACAAATAGTTTCAAAAGACATTCTACAATGTTTTCCTGATGCTCTGATCAGCTACCAAAACTCAAGATACCCGTCATTATTCACCAGTCTATGAGTTGCATGCAAATCCCAGGTGTGGTGAGGGGCGGCGGGTTGGAACCCCATGAGAAAAGGTTGGGGATGCTAATCATCTTGCCCAGGGGTGTAAATCAGATTTTGGACTCACTAAAGGAGTCTAGGATGAAACGCCACCGTATTTTTAACCATGAAGGTGTCTATTAGAGTGCACTTGAAGTAATACATAAAAAGGCTCTCATTTCCTTTTAGCCTGTGTCTCAGCCTCCTCTCCCTGGAAAAAAAATCGGAGATTTTTTTTCCGGGGAGAGGCGGCTGGGACACAGGCTAATTTCCTTTTTGAGTGCTATCATTTAAGGGTCAAATAAAGCTCTAGCCATGGCCAGATAATTTAGTCTCCTTTAGAAGTTTAAATTAAATTTTCCAACAAACATCCCAACCTTCTCACATGTACGTCCCTCACTGGGATGCAAATATATACCATCCTTTATCACTGTTATACAGTGAAACCCAATCTTCCAATCACCTCATTATTTTACTGGCACTATCAATAAACCCATTAATACCCCCATGCCATTGATACACCCAGATCTTGCTGGCCCATGAATGATGAGATAAATGGAGTACAACAATATTTTGTCAACAAAAAAATCTTCATTAAACCAATAAATTACACTGGCTAGTGCAGAAAAGAAGATATTCACCTTGTCACTTATGAGTGACAAAACAAAAAGCTTGCATTCACAAAAGTGAGTCTTTCCAATTTCCCAAAAATTGGTTAGGGAGATCAATGATCACGACACAATCTCAAGAGTCAACCTTTATTTCTTCTTCATTCAACAAACCACACCTTATCTTGTTATAATAAATTATACCTAAACTGTATAAAAACTTAACAATACATTTCTCTCCCAAGTACATTGAACCTCAACTAAAATTAAAGGTACCTCTGAGATTTCAATTACTCCATCACCCACAAAGTAAAGGGGCTCATTAAAACTTTACTGTCCAAAAGCACCTATATTGCCCCTTACCTCAAGCACAGTGAGGATTAATTGGCATTCAGGATATTTTTTAAGCCACTAGGAAAATATTTTGTAAGACATTTCTCCAGTTTTAAGCAGAGAAGATATACAGTCAACTAGTAAAATCAAATCTGCCTAAAGTTCCAAGTGAAGACCATATCAAAATCAAATTTCTCCTTACAATAGTTATCAATACACAGTCAAGCAGGCCATTACCAAACACAACAGCAAAAAGTATGGTCAATTTGGTTGGGGATATTTTAGGGCACAGACAAATTCTTAGAACTAATATTGAAAGAGAAAGCGACAAAGAAAAAAATCTGAGTCTTAACATTACAGGATTTGAAATCAAGATACTCCAGGATACTAGTCGGGTGAGCTGACCACTGAGCTCAATGGAGACTGCCGTTGAGCTAGGTCATTTACTACGTTCATATGTGACATGCGTTCTCCATTTTGCCAGGATCAGCAATGATGAAAGTATTATGTGTGGTGAAAAAATAATGAAAGATGAAAGAAATTAAATGATGGTCAGTAACTTGGACAATCAACCTAACCCGAAAGGATATATATTTTAACAGTATACTGTGACAGATATGATAATATTATGATTTGTTTTATATTTACATTTACTGCAAGACCCCTCTGAATAAATAGTAAACTTTATCCTCTCCAAGCCTTAACATTATTACATTGGACTGAAACTGTTAAAAATGATGTCCAAGTTGTGTAATAAATTGTTGCTTTGCAACACAGTTTTTCCATATTAGAAAAAAATGCCTCCAACTGAGTTGTTGGACACGCATTCCTTCTTCTGGATTGTACTTTGGCCTAGAATACTCTGACAAGTATGTTCTCTTCAAGTTTTCTAAATATTAAGGAGAGATTAAAAAATAGATAAACTAAAGTTAGTCATCTTTCCCCAACTTGATTTAATAAAAAGCATGCCATCACATATTGCAGATGTTGCATTAATTTATTGGTTGGAAATACCATCATAAAATCCAGAAAATCAAAATAAATATTATAAAAAAAGAGGCAGATTGGTTAATGTTGGGCAAACATTGCCAGATACAGAAAAACTGCATAATTATTATGAGCTGTTAGTTATGAGCTCTAGTCAAATATATCACAATAACAATGGTAGTAATTAATAATAAAAAGTAAGGCTGACCTTAAGTTAGAATGACTAAGTAGTTGCAGTTATGTTTCCAGCTGTTGGAGTCGGCACTGTGCTTTGCTCAGGTGGAGCATGGAAAAAATATAGCTGCGACAGAAAAAGGAAAAACACCATTGAAAATCGTGACATTTTCAACAAAACGTCAAGTTTCCTTTGAACTTGTGGAAATGCAAGGTTATCGGTCTTGGGAATTAATACTGTTTATTGTAAATCTCTGTTGTCTTTTTCCCTGTTTCAGGAAATCTTGAGCATTGCAATCACAAGAAGTCTGTTGCCTTGACATGAAACATATCATACAAAACCTAAAAAAATTCTTTGAGCGTCTCGAAACTTGAAACTCAATACTCCAAACTCCAAACTCCAAACTCGAGCCTCAAAACTCGATTCTCGATTCTCGAAAGCATTGAGGATCGAGGATCGAGTTTCGAGTCGAGACTGTCAACTTACATTTGACCGGTACTGCATAATCATGCAGATGCCATAGCAATAACTATACTACTTTGCAATGCGCTGTTCTAGAAAATATCCTTACTCCCCCCACAGAAGGGATTGGAATTTCCTGGGGGTGGAGGGTGCAGTAAGACCTAAAAATTTAAAGAAATGTATGACACTTAATTGGAATTTCCAGAGGGGTGAAATATTTTCTGGAACTACACAATACATGTTCTGAGTACATAGAGTTCCTATCTTCATTTTGAGCCAATCTATTGAACATAGAGAAATTCAAAGACAGTTTAGTGGCCAAACTAGGAATAAGGGTTTCTGTACAATGTACCTTAAATCCTACAGCTAAAAGCCCATGTACAAGAAATATGGCTGCCAGAATAATGCCAGCTACCTGAAAACAACAAATGATAATGACATACTGAATGGGGGAAATAACAAAACAAAACAAAACAATGAATGTGAGTACTGTTCATTACTATATCTCTCAGTTAGTAGGCATGCTGCGATTGGTCAATTTGGCAAGCCATATTCTACCGTACGGCCCGCTAAAATTTAAACCTGTTTCTGTTGCCAAAATGTTTCATGCTTTATCCCCAAGAGGTCATAACGTTTTTAGCAAGTAAAAGTTTAAAACTCACCTTTATTTCTGAAATTGTGTATTAAAACCTGCTAAAGACTTAAGAGTCACTTAACAATGATTTCAAATTGACTCATTTTGCTTTCGACATGCGTCAGAAATTTGAAGCCGTTCCGTGTGAATAAACATTGTTCCCAAACCCATCCGACACACAGTGGCGATATGATAAATATCTTACTAAGTTAACCTTGTTTTGTCAGTCCATACTGTAAGTTACGGATCCTTGTTTTTCCCGTTCCATTTGCGACTCGTGCACTTTACACTTGGGCCATAAATCAATGGGGAAAAAAACTTGGTCCCTAACTTACAGTATGGCCCGTGACCTTGGTTAGTAAGAGATATATAAAAGGGACCACTAGGGACCTTAATATAGAGTAAAAAAGAGGATTGAAAGACTTGGCTGTCAAATGGTTCTCTGAGCATTACTTGCACCTTTTTGTCATCATCTTCAACTGCTGGCCAAAAGGTTAATAACAGCACAGAACCTGAAAGATTTTGGTTCAATAAACTCAATGTTGTGACTGAAATTTTTTTTCATGTGTCATGAAAAAGAAAAAATTTAGAAAACATGAACTACAAGAAAGTGTTTCTAATAACAATAATAATACACTGCAATTTGATTACATAACATTTAAACTAGTTTTGTGCATGTGCAGGAACTCAAGTACACTGTACATTGTCTCAACCTCAATCTTTAGCATTTTGATACCGTGGAAATTTGGTAAAGGAAAAAAACCTTCATTTCTGTTGTTGTAACCTGATAAAGATCACGGTACATCATTTTGCTCCACCAGATTGCTTTAAATACCCTTGTCTGGGGCTCACCTTTTTTATTCTACATAATCTAAAAGTACAATGATAAGACTATGATCTGTATCACTGAACAAAGACAGAGAAATGGAGGTTGTACTCTTCAAATCATGATGCTCTCATCTTAGAGAAATTGATATGACATACACATCCCTTGTGATGACTTTACCTGATAATATCATTCCGATCATAACAAGAAGCCACCTTAGCCATTCCAGCGGAGCAACCCATAATATCTGGGAAACAGAAAAGTTTAACTTTTATTTGTTTAAGTTTAATTTAAGTAATTACGTAAATAATATTGCAATTAAGCAGTCTGTTCATTCTTTAGCGTCCCCATTTTCAGCTTGATCTGGGGTCTAACATACTGGTAGATGTGGATAGGTAACACAAGTTTGAACCAATGAAGTCAAATGGAAGTACATGCAAGTGTTGCAAAAACTATCACAGCATTTCCAACTTACTGAAATTGGGATATATATGGACAAAGAATAACCATAAACACAAAGGATTTCCAGAAATGAATATCCAGCATTGCTTCTTCTCCAAAGAAGAAGTCCCCAGAGGAGAGCAGGAATAATGAAGGCATATGAGTAGATAGCCGCTGCAGCTAGTGTCACTGCAATAAATGACAAGCAGACCAATGGTGAGAAAAAATGAAGTAATCAGCTCCCGGGCAAATTGTCCATTTCCTCTATGAGACGTGCCTGCAGGGAATAGTGGACTTGTATTCATCAAAACAATTTAACATCCTGTCCAAGATGATGAATACAACCACCATGATTCCTTGCAGGTGCATCTTAAAGAGGGAATTAGCCATTAGCACCAATAAATTTTGAAACATGACGTATACCTTTGTGGAAGTCATAAACCCACTGGTGATCTCCAGTATTGATAAGGTAACTTGCAAGATTACCAGCTATTGCCGTTGTGAATACTAATGTCGCACACACCCAGAATGGACCTGAAAAATAAAATACATAAAGGAGATGATCATTAATTTTGAAGCTAGATTGACCACAGTGCATCAAACAATGGTAGCTTTGATTTGTTCTCAGAGCTCAGTAGTGTCAGCTCTATGACAGTGAACTTGGATTAGGAAGTGCTAGAGCAGGATAGGAACCATCCTCAATTGCAGACGTTCCATAAGATCAAGTATGGCACAGCTGGGATAAAATGTCCACCTGAAGTTCAACCTTTGTAGTGAAACACCAGGTTGCCAAATCCCCATCCTTATTGCCACCTACAGTACACTGTCAACAGTTTAAAATAACCTTAACTTTATAGTTGATCAGGCAAATTGAGGCAGTGTCAAACAAGATAACCAATAATTTTGCCCTACATTGTGGAACATCGATTCAAAATTACTTACATGTAGCAAAAGAAGCCAGACTCTGAGAGGCTTGCAGGTAAGATTTCTTTTTTAATTGGTGTAAGTAACATGTTTGCTAAAATGTTGTTTAGGTAATGCATTATTTGCTTAATTAAAAGATACTACATTCGCTAGTAAATAAATGTTACCATAAAGATCAGGATTAGGACGGATAAAAGAAACAAGGTAATTTTTCTTGTATACTGGAACCATTGAGCCAATAATCCTCCTGATGACCTGAAAACAAATGTAAGGGCTGGGTTATTTCAAACTCTCAAAATATCTGCTCAGTTTGCTGGACTAACAATAACCCACAACCTTCTAGAAAAATGCATTTAAATAATTCCCACGGTAGTAAGAAATCAACATCATTTGTTCTTACACTTGCAATCTCCTTGTTTCTAATGCTGAAGCAAGACAATTGTGCCAAATACTTCAATATTTGAATTCTTTACACTACAAGCTCAAAGGTACACAGTTGTGGTTACAGAGTATTTCTATATTCAGATCAACTTTGCAATAAATTTCTAAACAAGATAAAAAAACTAACCCCCCAGTACACTAACTGGCAAGCTAACTTCTTGAAATATAATACTAATCAACATGCTTTACAAGGGTTCTGTGTAAATGTCTGAATTATTACATGATGGCTCACATTTTTGGAAAGTGTAGTTTTCAATTTCATATAATTTATCAATTACAACCGAAGGAGTTTGATTGTTTTATCTTTTTGCGCAAGCTATGCCATAACAGTCCCGCATACACATTATAGATGCACTTCCAGACAAATATCCTCAGATGATGAGTTCCATTACCTTTTTTTTATACAAGGACACATAACTCATCCTACTTACTTGGTATGAGTCAACATCAAAGAAGGTTTGGTAATACTCAAATGTCCAAAATGGTGGTTGTTTCCTTTGACCAGCCAAAAGCTACAAAGATATTCAATAGAATAATAGTAGTCAAGATGAAATGATTAAATTATTATGCAACTAAATTACAACAGCAAGGTGTCAAGTCTGTGTATTAACAAAATATAACTGTTATTTTCATAAAAATAAATAAAATATCTTGCTAACCTCTGTTTTGTCTTCTTCATCATCTGTGAATGAAATTGAAGCGATGAATGATTGAGTGGAAAAGGACCAATGTCAGCAAACAATATCATTGAGCAAAAAGCCTGTTCAATTGCTAGTTTTGTACTGATTCAATGTTTTAACATCATGTGTGCTTCTCACTGACAAAGGAAAAAACTCTCTACATGGTCCAACAGTGTAGTGGCAACATTTTACATGAATAAAAAAGTCAGTGAATAAAAATTTATAAATATATATATACATAAATCTATCCTTTGATGAGCTTACATTTAATTGGTGCATAATTTTGTAATCTTTTAACACAATAATCCTTTTGGTAAAGAATTACAGCAACGTTTTATTATTTTTTCAAAGTGGCCAATTACGATTAGGTGGTCTGAATTTCAGTCCTCCTCTGGTAGGTTACCCCAAAAGGGGCTGTGGACCTGGCTGAAATTTAAGTAACCTATCAAGTTGTTCTTGCACTCCTCATAAACACAAGATTAACAACAATAAGAACTACCATCAGAGAAATCTTCTAGCGAGTGTGTTCCAATTTTGCCAGGGACTGTGGTTCCAGGTTCTTCGTCAATGTTACCCACAGTGTTGAGGTTATTTATGTCATCTACTTTGGTGAAGTCTACAAGGAAAAAGCACATACCATGTCAATGAAGGGAAGACATCCTTCAGGCCCATTTCATCCAATTAGTGAAGCATGATCATCTGGCATTATTAGACAACTTTCAATCAAGCAAAGTGTAGCTTAAGTGTTAAATGACATTTTTCAGGACTTGCCGTATATAAATGACCAAACTAGCCAATCTACTATTTTATGCATCAGTTAAACCATGTGCAGCTTAAGCCACTAAATAAACTGAAATTAACGATAGATAAATCCGAAGTTTCGGCGACATCTTGGCGCCATTGTCAAGGGAAACTAATTAAATATGCGATTTCAAGAGTAACTAAGAGTTCAGAGTTTCTAATTTGCATAAGTTAGACAAAGACTTTAGCGCGAACTGAGTCTGATTGTACATTTAAACACGGTCGTAATTGTTTAATGAGTAACATCTCATTAATGAGACAATCAAACTTGTTGTGGCATTTTTTCAACACGCTAAAACAATTGCAAAGGTCATCTGAACTCTTAGTTACTCTTGAAATCGCATATTTAATTAGTTTCCCTTGACAATGGCGCCAAGATGTCGCCAAAACGTCGGATTTATCTATCGTTAGTTTTTGCCTGTATAT
The DNA here is from genome assembly GCF_042242905.1 of Orbicella faveolata. NCBI lineage: Eukaryota > Metazoa > Cnidaria > Anthozoa > Scleractinia > Merulinidae > Orbicella > Orbicella faveolata. The sequence continues at coordinate 1,072,422 of NW_028301541.1, forward strand.
GTTTATCTAAATCATTGTTGATTATAAACTGAAATACTCAGGAAATTGATGTTAATTACACAAACCTTGGAATTTGAAGTCATCACTGACATCGCCTGCATCTTCCATCTGAGTAAGCAAGTTGATGATCACAAATTAGTTCCATTTATACATCACACCTTACTAATAAGGGGTTGTCAACATATTCACTTGTTCCCCGCTTATCATCAACTGGATGTTTAGGTCAGACCCTCCCTACATCCACTTGGAGTTTTGCTGCCTAAAGATTCACTACATTACAGTCGCCACAGGTTAGGGTACTAACGTACCGCCACGTTTTTAAACTCCTTTAAGCTCATCTATTGGCCAGTGGCATTCTACTTTCTAGTTTATACCTCAGCCCTTTAGTGTGACTTTGACCTGTGTGCAAACGTTAATTAATTATAACCACTTGAATTCGCTACAAAGTTTATTCAGGAAAGACCAGTTGCACATCAAAATAAATGCAATCAAAATAAGTCTTAAATGCAAATTTGGTGATTATCTTTGCTCGATCAATCAAAAGCTTAGCTTCTGCACAAGTTATGTTCAAGAGGTTAAAATATCACCATTATATTTGGAATATCAAACCAAGAGTACCTTAATGAACAAAAATCCTATAGTTTATCACTCAATGCAAATTTTAGCCGAAAAGAAAATGATAAACGCCTGTATAGTTACCTTTACGTCCACAAGACCAACCTCATCATCACTTTCCGCCATGTTGGATTTTCTTGCTGCGTTAAAGCGCATGCGATCAGTAACAAAGCCGCTGTTTGCTTGTCCACGTGGATAAAATTCGCGGGTAATTTACATGTCAAAGATGTCGAAGGCTATTTTCTCTTACTTTTATGTTTAAAATGATAATTCCATGTCTACATTTGAGAAACGGGACCCTCGTGGATCCTAGCAACGGAGAGAATGTGCAAGGTTTATCTACGTGCCTTGATATAATTTCGCTGTGCCCAGAATTTGCCATCGTGTACCTAGATAAACTGAAGGAGACCAAAGAGTTTGGAAAGAAACTTGTACACGCTACTTCCTGTTGCGGTGTTGAATATGAAGCGGACAGTGCAGAGGAGGTGTTGGATTTACTGGACGGCGGTGCAAATCATGTGATCCTCAGCAAAGAACATCTGGATGTCTCTGGTCAGTTTATACCTAAAGAAAGAATTATATGTAAATTAACAGGCTCAGAAACATCCATTGGAGAATTAGGCAAGGACATCAATAACTTGAAAGAAAGAACTTCAAGTTTTCTCTTGCCTTATGAGGGAGATTCTCAAGTTGATGAACCATTGCTGGTTGGGTTTGCAAAAGAATTGAAGAGCTCTCTGTGTGATGATGTGAGACTTATCCTCTCTGTTGATGACATGATTTCATACTCCACCATCTCACAGCTTCACTCTCTTGGCGTGCAAGTACGGATGAACGCTACTTGGCTGTTAAATGAGCTCAGTCTTGGACAGATCATTTCATCTTGCCTGAAAAGTGACCGTCCTGATGGACTCATCCCTACTCTAGTGGTAAGTAATGCATGACTTCCGCTACGGGGTACCCCCTTCTATGGGCTACGGTTTTTTGGCATTACGGGCTATATACTTTTGCTGTCTCTGTCATAAACAAGGTCTGAACGTCAGTGTCTCAAACAGGGTATACTTACATGATCAGAAACATAATGCCTAAAAAAGAGGAAATAAGGACCTTAGATACTTTCACTCTTTGGGGGAGGGGGGAGTGAGTAGTTGTACAAGGAAAGACACATCTTCACTTTGCATGTCATCCCCAGGGTCCTTTTTTTCTTCATATGTGGAAAGAGTCCTGAGAACAAGTTTGCTCTGTACCACAACTCATTTATTAAAAGGATGTATCGGGCTATCTATCAGATCATTATCGAATGAAGAGGTACATAAAGATCTAGCATAATGGGCCTACAATATGTGTAGAACCAGATAATAATTACCATCATAGGCTGACAATATGTGTAGAGTGCTAGACTACTTACCACATTGATAGCACTTTGTCATGTGGATAGCATTGTTTATTGTTTTTATTTAACAGACTATTATGAAGAAGAACAGCACTATACCATCGATCTGAGATAGAATCAACTCTTAGCCTATCTTAGACTAAATATTAATGGCGTGCCTCCATCCCAGACTTGCAATAATATTTACTACCAGAGTCTAGCATGTTTTCCTTAATTTTAGATTTCTTTTATTTTTGTTTAATTTTGTTTCCAGCATGTTTAAGACGAGACCTCTGTACCACTCTGCTTGCTTGTATTTGAGTATGCTTCTGAACAAATTATTTTATCTGTTTCCTAGTTATAGATAAATATCAATTCTTGGTGTTTGTTTTCAGACAGATGAGCACAATGTGGCCCTTGGGTTGTGTTACTCCAGTGCTGAAAGCATTCAAGAAGCAGTAAAAACCAAGAAGGGTGTTTATTGGTCAAGAACAAGAGGATTGTGGAGGAAGGGGGAGACGTCTGGTAATGAACAGGTATGGGTCTGAAAATACCCAATCCAAATTTTGTAAATAGAGTGGGTGACATTGCCCTTTGAGCTTGACGGGCCAATGTCACCACACAGTTACTGCTGGCTTGTACATGTATGACCTAGTTAAGTAGGTCAAGTCTGCATACAAGCCAAGTGGCCCATCAGGCTGGAGCTTATCCTGGTTTCTGTAGCATGAAGTGACTAGGAGTATTTCTACTCCCCCCTGGATGGGATGCTATTCCATCACAGGGTTACCTCCAGCATTAAGGTAGCCAGTACCTATTTATACATGTACACCTGTGTGGAGAGAGGCACTGTGAGAATAAAGTATCTTGCCCGATAACACAACACAGTGACCCTGGCCATGGCTTGAAACCTGACCGCTCAATCCAGAGACGAGTGCACTAACCATGAGGCCACCACACCTCCCATAACATGTATGACCTAAAGGACTTATAGTTATTCTTATTGCATTTTTTTGGTAGGATTTGTTAAGAGTTTATTCAGACTGTGACTCTGATACTCTGAAGTTTGTTGTGCGTCAGCAAGGGTTGGGTTTTTGCCATCTTGACACCTGGTCCTGTTTTGGAGCCAACAGTGGATTGCCATTACTGATGAACACATTGAAGTCACGCAAGCAGTCTGCACCTCCAGGATCCTACACAGATCGTCTTTACAATGACAGCAAACTACTGCATGCTAAGATTCGTGAAGAGGCAGAGGAACTGTGTGAAGCAGAAAGCAAAGAGGAGATTGCTTGGGAAGCAGCTGATGTTTTGTATTTTACATTTGTGAAATGTGCAAAAGCAGGTAATCAACTATATTTCATAACGTGTATGACCCTTTTTACATCGGAACTTTCTCAAAGACATATCAAAGCCTTAAAAAGTCTTTTAAAACAATTGTGTTTGTGTTGTTTGTCACAAATAATGCTAGGAAAAGTAGTGAATTGTGTTTCATTATTATTTTTGATATTCTCTTTCTCATAGGAGTGTCGTTACCTGATATTGAAAAGGTTCTTGATCAGAGGTCACTCAAGGTGAGACGACGCCCAGGCAATGCAAAACCTGACAAACTACCATCCATTAATGGCCATCCAGTTACCATAGCAACAGGACATGCCTCTCAACAGAGTAATCCATCTGCAGTCAGCACATGCAACTCCATTTTGAAAAGTTTTGATTATCAGCTCCTTGGTGAAAAAGAACTGCAAGATCTTTGTAAGCGCCCTGCTGTAGTGGAAACAGCAAAGCTGGAGGCTATTGTTAGACCCATCATGGTCAATGTACGTACCAGTGGTGACAAGGCTTTGCTAGCGTTAACAGAAAAGTTTGATAAAGCAAAACTGTCCTGCCCTGTGATTGATATGACTGCAACAGGTGAGCCTCATCTGGACCAGGAGATTAAAGATGCAATTGATTTGGCTTACGACAATATTTACAAGTTTCACAAGGCACAGCTTAACCTGGAACCCCTTGTGGTCGAAACATGCAAGGGTGTAGTGTGCTCTCGGCATGTCAGACCCATTGCAAAGGTAAGTGACTGCTATCATATCTCACTTTAAGTGGCTGTTGAACTGTATGATTTGTGTATTCACAGAGTGCTACCACAACATTTTACCAGGTGCCCTTTAAGCCAACCGTAGCATTGATAATTTTTAGTAAATGGAATAGCAATCTTTGCTCATTGTAAAAATCATGAACGAAGAATAATTTCAAAAGACATATTTTAGGTTAACTCATGCTCAACTCATGACTTGAGCTCGAGTTTCAAGGCTTGAAGTATTACTGTTGTCCAAAAATACTACCTCAACTGAATGCAGTGAGGTTTGACATATATCACTGATGCCTCAGTGTGGAAAATCATTGTACAGGCCTTCCAATGCCAGATCTTCTGTAAGTTTATTTTTTTGTAGGTTGGACTCTATGTACCTGGTGGAAGTGCTGTGTTGCCGTCAACAGCTCTTATGCTTGGTATTCCAGCTCAGGTTGCAGGATGTGAGGAAGTTATTTTGGCCACACCTCCAAAACAAGATGGATCTGTCTCCCTTGAGATTCTTTACATTGCAAAGAAAGTGGGAGTTTCAAAAATATTACTTGCAGGTAAATTGGCCATGTATTGTACAGTACTAGAGAATTTCCATCCAGTACCATAGCTAATGGTACAGCATACTGATGTTACAGAGAAAAAAAAAAGAGAAATAGTACAAATATCTTAATTTAGACATTGAAAGAGAGATGAAAAGGTATAGGTATTTGCAGAGCTTCACCATTGTAATTTAATTAAGAATTAAGTTGTTCTCAATGTATCATTATATGAGAAGAAATGAAGGGGACATTAATATATTCTGGGGTGAATATTTGCATTTTGTATACCCAAATAAAAAGTCTGGCAATCAAAAAGTAGAAATTTATGCTCTTGTTGTCTATTGTCTAATGACTAATGTTCAAATCAGGTGGAGCCCAGGCAATAGCTGCAATGGCTTACGGAACAGAAACTGTACCCAAAGTAGACAAGCTGTGTGGACCAGGAAATTCATTTGTGACCATGGCTAAAATGTTGGTACAAAACGACAGCTCAGCAAGTGTCAGCATTGACATGCCAGCAGGACCTTCAGAAGTTATGGTGTGTACTTACATAGCATTAACTAGTTCAGGGGTTCTCCTGGCAAATAGACCAGCTGTCAGAACGATTTTGCCTGTCTGGTGTGATGATTGAGGGGAAATTTTTCTTATAAAGAAGTTCAGTTCAAAATGTTTTGTTCGCCTGTGGAAATCTGTTCCCCTCCTGCTGAAAACATTAAGGAAACCCCTGCTTGTTTTAGGGATTCAATGCATTGCAAATGTCTCTGTACATACTGCAGGCCTACAATTCTTTGGAGGATTAGAAATACTCAAAGTCACTTCATTCCACAGAAACCAGGGTAAGCACTGGCCTGATGGGCCACTTGGCTCATATGCAGACTTTTCCTCACCTTACCATGTTTGAAAACAAGTTAAATACCAAACTTTACCAAGGGTAAAATTGAACCCCAACATAACATCAGTTATAAGGGAGAGACCTTTGTAATGTCCTCCTTTTAATCTCATTACTGGTAGGTCATAGCTGATCAAAGCGCAGATCCTTCGTTTGTGGCAGCTGATCTTTTATCACAAGCAGAGCATGGAACAGACAGCCAAGTGGTTTTAGTGGCTATTAATTTGACTGACAAACAACTTGATGTTATACAGGTACATGAAACTGTCTTAATTTTAGGCAATAGGGAAAAAGGAATGAAAGACCTTGAAGCTCAGCCAGTCAAATTATTGTTACCTAGCATATCAACAAGGACCACAAGTCTTACCATTGCAGTCAGTGACTTTAAAATGTGCGCATGGGCCAGGATTCCACATGTTCTTAGACCAAAGGGTATTGTAGTAGTTTTGGGTTTGATCAGTGTTTTCTTGAGCGAGGGGACTTGAGGGGACTCAAGGGGTCTCTTCTCAGAAGTTGTTTCCCCTCCCCTTTCTCTCCTTCTCTCTTCACTGTTTTATCAGTGTGAGGGGTGCCTGTTTTTCTCCCGTCTGTGTGGAGGCTCATGGCTGGTTTCCAGGATTTTTCAGCCATTGGAGCCGTTTCCATCAAACAGCTGGGTGCCAAAAGTGGAACCTCCACTTTGCGCTCAGAGGCAGTCGTTAAATAATAAAAACTCCAACCTGTTTCACTGCAAACCAATTCAGTAATTGAATGATTTGGAATTTCTAGAGTCAACTGGATGCCCAAGCAAAGAAACTACCTCGTGAAAAGATCGTCAGAGAATCCCTTTCAAAGAGCTTTGTGATAAAAGTATCATCTATGAGTCAGGCACTGTACTTTAGTAACAAGTATGCTCCAGAACATCTCATCATCAACACTCAGGTGAGTATAAAAAAACTGACGAATAATCCCAACTTTATGTTGTAAATATTGAACAGGAAAAAACACTGTGTGGAAGTACTCAAAAGCTTTCATTTGAATGGTCATACAGTGAAGATTTCATCAAAGGCTCAAGTTACAACCAACTTTTACCACATAACAAACATACCACACAAAAGTACAGTTCAATAGTTTTCATTTAAATCACCACCTTGACATGAACACAGTGCTCATCTAGTGTAGGAATTGCCACACTGGACATTAGGGAAAGGCTTCAGGTAATATATCAAACAGAAGAGACAGTGTTTCATTGGGATATCCCAACACTAAGGAGAGAGTTGAAAATACAATGCACAGCGGAGCATTTTTGATGAAATTTGAAGTGTTTGGATAGCCTATGAAACACTGTCTCTCATGTTTGATATTTTAATAATTTTATTGCCTGACACCTTTTGCTAATATCCAGTGGGTGGCAATTTCTACACCAGTTGAGCACTGTTTTTGATATATCTTCTCAATCAAAGCAAAAACTAAGAGTAAACGGAGAAGTAAAATCGTCAAAATCTATGTTAATTAAGACCGAGTATCCAAACCTCCTTCATGGTTGCAATTTTCTTTGTTTTAACTTGATGAATTATTAATAAGTTGGAGAAAGTTAGATGCACACCAGTTGACATATATTATACTTGTTTTAAAGGAGCTCAGTCACGGTTTGCACATTTTGAAAAGTTTAGCCTAATTTTAAATTTCAAATTCTTTGTTTGCAATCCGTGTCAATCTTTGCCATCCTTGACCATACTTGTTCCTTTATGGTTTATTATTCTCTCTTTGATGTTTTTCTATCTTAGTAAACTATTATTTTCAGGTTTCCTTCCATTTAAAGGAGATTTTGTACGTGGCCAAAAAAAGACAAAACACTGTGACTGAGCTCCTTTAAAGGTGGACTTGTGTGAAAAAACCATCAGTTAAAAACAATTAATAGCAATGTTGCAAGAGCTTTTCCCTTATTGATGGTCAGGCTGTTTCATTTGCTCTGTAGAATGCTGAAGATTGTTTGAAAGATATACAGAATGCAGGGTCTGTTTTCCTTGGTCCGTATTCTTCAGAGAGCTGTGGAGACTATGCTAGTGGCACAAACCACACCCTGCCAACCTATGGCTATGCACGCATGTACAGTGGTGTATCAACAGCATCATTCCAGAAACATATCACTGCACAGTGTGTGTCCAAGGAAGGTCTGGATAATATAGGACCAGCAGTGGCAACGCTTGCAGCTGTTGAGAAACTGGATGCTCATCGTAATGCAATATTGATAAGACAGGGACTAATGAACTGACAAAATACACAGATTGTGGATGGATGAAGCATGAACTCTTAGTCTCAAAGACAAAACAAGATTGTATTAATTTTTATAAACATATTAATTTTAATGTAATAGAACATCTGACATGCTCCTGGTTGTCTGTTGCAAGACTTGGCAATTGTGAAGAACAGCTTCCCCCAAAAAAAATTTTAAAAAGTTATAACAGGAAAGACAGAAGTCAAGTTTATGTGTTTAGGTTACCAATGTTAGTCCTATAAGGAAAAGTGAGAGCAGAGAAGCCCCCGATCTTACCTCTGAAAAGTCTGATACTCAGGCTCGGGCGTAACTCAAAAGTTCTACCTCAGTCTGTCACTTTAGCATTAAGTGGCTAGGAGAGGTGCTAAAATCTGATAGTATGCTAGTCCATGTTTTGTTTTCCTTTTGGAAACATTTTTGTCACAAGCTACTCTTATTATTAAACAAGGGCTTGCAAGGATAATATCTCTGTGTGTTGGGCCAAGTGGTCCTTACAGTCAGAGTTTATCCTGGTTTCTGTAACATGAAGGGACTAGCAGTACTTTTACAGGATATATTGATGCTATTCCATCGAAGGGTCCCCCCTCCCCACTAAGCCCAGCATTAAATTTACCAGTACTTTTTACCTCTGGCCTAGATGGATAGAGGTACTGTTTCAAAAGTGTCTTGCCTATGGATAGAACACAATGACCCCAGCCAGGGCTCAAACCCAGACTGCTAAATCTTGAGTCCAGCCTGCTAAACTCTATGCCTCAACTGTAAGCTACTGTAATAGAGTATTAATATCACGTCACACTGATTTCATTAAAAGATGGCATAACAGTTCAGACTCTTGCCACTATTATACAAGTTGTGGATTGTGTTCAGCTCGTATTGTATAGTTCCAGAAAATATCCATACCTCCCCCACAGAAGGGATTCTGTCGACCACCTCCCCACCCCTCTGGAAATTCCAGGTAAGCTTCATACATTTCTTTAATTTTTTGGGTCTTCTAGAACCCCCTACCCCCCAGGAAATTCCAATCCCTTCTGTCGGGGGAAAATGGATATTTTCTGGAACTGCACATTATTTGTCATGAGGGAATTGAAATCAACCAGACAAAAAGACTAAGGTTCATGGAGGATCATCTTTCCCCTCTATACCACCTTTATTGTTCCAAAGCAAAGCAATTCTAAGAAGTAATAAAAACAATACATGGGTGCAATATATATTTGAATAACAAATTACATCTACAGAAAGCGTATGTTATAATGATATGGCACCAATTTTGTTAAACTAGTTCCTATGTCGCAGTGTCTTTGGTGACAGTTTGGAATTTGGTATTATTCTCAGACTATATTTACACCAAAGGAAAATTGACCAATTGAAAAATAATGTCTTGAATTGAACTCAGATCCCATTTTCATCACGGAGGTCCACACTATTGGAAACAAAATGTAACAAGCTGAAAATTCCTTTCAAATTACTATGGGATCCAGAACAACTTGTGCTTTAATTTTCAAGCCTAGTATTAAATTTTGTTTTTGGCTAAATGAGACAACTAGAAAACAAATTCCTTTACTGCTGTGCATCCATCTAAATATGGATACATTTCTCAGAAGAAATTATGGAATCTGTAAGTCTCCACTTTGTAAACTCCTTGTGTACTGGATTACTTTGGTGCAAACAGTGATATCTTCATACTTCCAGAGAAAAAAAGGTGGCATGTAAATTTCTCCGTTAAACTGAGGCCAAGGTTCTTCCTATTTTGACCTTTAAAAAGATTCTCAGAACCTATTTGTAGAATTCTAACAACAAATGTACACAGCACATTTGCCTCACCAAGTATTTTGTGAATACATTCCATTACTATAGAGAACGCAAAGGTTTCTTCAAGATTTTTCAAGCAGGCAGATAGGATTCCTGTTCACCATTTCAAGATCTACTTTGTGTCCTATTAAATCCCTGATGTTGGAAATCTTGTACTTGATCATGGTTGGTCTGCAAAGGGCAAAAAATAATAGATAACAATTTAAAAACATCACTACAAAACAGCCTTCCATATCAAAAAGGACAGGGATGCTAAGTTGTCATCTTCTGTAAGGGTATAAATCAAGGATTCTGGTGTTGATGAGGAAATGCCAGAACTTAGCTGTCAAAGTATCTTTTAGGGTTCAGTCAAAGAAAAAATAATAAAATAAACCCTATCATTTCCGTTTTTGGCTTGATTTCTGCACGTCTCTCAGGTCCCCACCCTTCCTGAACAGCCGCTGATAAACGAGCATATTCTGTTTAACATGGTGCCTTTTAGGGCCAAATAAAGCTTGAGCCATAGACCCTTTGCATAAATGGCACCTACGTTTAAATAAGAATACTTATACATCCTTAGCCTCACATTCATGTAAAAAAATCCTTTGTCTTGAAACATGAGTACGAGACTAAGGATGTATGAACTATTGTCTCTCAAATTTAGGCACCATTTATGCAAAGGATCTATGCCCAGACAGGTCTCCTTTAGGGGTATAGTTCAAATTTTTCAATGAGCATCCCCATCCTTTTCACATGGGAGGTCCTACGGGTGTAAGAGCAATACAAATAAGCCATAGTCTATTGCAAATCAGCACCCATTCTGATTTACGTTACGTAACAAAAAATGATACCATGCGGTTTTTGTTCTGACTATACTACAGTCAACTCAGTTGTGACTTGGAAAGCTTACTGGCTTAATTGTAAATAGCACATAAGTTCACATGTCTTCTGTGGTAGAAAAATTAAATCTTTTATCAACAAATTATGCAAGCAACACTTAGGCTTGATGTGCTCAAATCAAAACTTATTAAATGTAATTAAGATGCCCATTTATTAATCCAGATGAAACTGTATTGACATCATACCTTTCTAGGGAGAGTCCCCAGGCAATGACTGACACATCTTTAGGCAAACCCATGGGTATTAACATCTCAGGTCTAAACACTCCAGAATTGCCAACTTCAACCCACTTTTTCAGGCCTGTGAAAAATGAAAATCTTTAACTTTGTGTCTGCAAACTTAAAAATCCTAATAATTATTGTGACCTATTATCAACCTCTCCAAAATAACGTTTTCCACAAAGCACATTCCAATAAATTCAGCTATTTTATTTATCCCTCATTTTCTAATCTTTTCTCCAAATTTGTCTTCGGTGTAATTTGGCTGAGAAACATGGAGTTGAAATCTAACAGAGGTGAACAATGAAAACATTCCCAGTGTACTAATAAATTGGTACCAGTGAAAAGTATTTATTACCTTCATGATAACTGAACACTTCCATACTTGGTTCTGTATAAGGATTGAATGCAGGCTTAAACCTTAACTTTGTAATACCTGAAAAAAAGTTATGTCTTGTCAGGGTGTTATTTGATGAATGAGCTTATCAAGATCTACACAACAGAGATAACACATTAAGAAGGTAGTCTATTGGACTGATGAAAGGTTAACACTTGTCAGATCTGGACTAAAAAAAGAACCAAGAAAGTTAGAAAACCTTAAACACATGCTAATGGTTGGAACATATCAATGCAACTCAAATTGAAAGAGCTATTTTAAAAACTCTTACCTAACTTCTTGAAGAACTCATACAGTACGCCAATCAGATCACCAAGTGTCAGGTTATAATCAGCAACAACACCTTCAATCTGATGAAACTCTGCTAGGTGAGTAGCATCTAGTGTCTCATTCCGGAAGACTCGATCAATGGAGAAGTACTTGGCTGGTGTGAATTTTTCCTGTGAATTGAGACAAAAATTGATGTTTTCGTGATTTGTGATGGAAACAATTCACATGTGTGGTGGTGGATGGTAACCAGACAAATTCCAACTGATCAAAGGAAGTTTGATAGGAAATCAATCCTAAAAAATCATAAGATCATATAAAAATGTGTCAACAATGTGCAGTTCAAGAAAATATCCATACTCCCCCTGCAGAAGGGATTGGAATTTCCTGCAGGGGGAGGCTCTGTAAGACCAAAATATTTAAAGAAATTTATGAAACTTGATTGGAATTAACAGAGGGAAAGGGGTCTTAGTATGGATATTTTCTGGAACTACACAGTGTGATTGTCTTACTGAAAATTATCAAAGTCTCAAAGAGAACCTGTTGAGCCAGTTTGTATAGCATCCTAGCACTGACTGCAGTTGTGTGAGTCCTGAGAATGTTCTTCTTAGCTTCTTCAAGTTTCCACTCATATTGATATCTACAAAAAAAAATATTACAACTGTTTGGTCATTACACAATTCCACAATTTTAGCTACCGGTATACAAATGTCTCCAACACGCAGCTACATGTCATGCAATTTTCTAAGAGTATGGAAGCAATGGCATTGTCATAAAACAAAGTCATAAAACGTCAACTCATTAGAGCAGCTTCTAAAACGGTAACATATCTACTGCAGACCAAAAGATAAATAGTTAATACACTCTGTATTTATAAAAAATTACAAATTTGAAAAATTATTGACAATATCATTGTGTTAATGAATCACACCTCGCGCTAGCTTCCTTGAAATTAGGTACGTATGTACATTACTCATAAAAATTTCTATGAGCAATCTAAAGCTTTATTCAGACTGTAACTAATTAAAAGTTCAATACTATGATCTTAAAAAGTGCTTACCCTTGTGATCCATGTCCTCCAGACTCATGCATGTTCTTCACTTTTTCAATGTAAGATTGAGGCATCTCCTCTAACTTAGCATACTTAGGATCTAAAGTAATCAGAAATTGTCCGCTGTGTTGTTTAAATCTTTATTCTTAAATTAGCTACAGATTAAGACCACAAAATGTCTGGTCTGATTGTTGCACAGGTTGTGTTTTAATAGTATTAAGAGAGTTATAATTACAGTTTCTGACAAAACTGTTATGCTGTGCCACTGGGCAAGTGAAACATCTAGCTACATGTATTTAACAACTTGAAGCTGATTTAAGGTAAATTTAGTTAACTGTTGTTAGAGCAATTAAGTTAGCAAGGCTGATATTTTCAGCATCAGCACTTTGTCAGAGCAAAGTGACACAAAAGGGCTGATGCTGATAAAGGGCTAATGCTCAAAATGCCAACCTTGCTAACTCACTATAACAGCAGTTAATTAAACATTATCAACTTCACGTCGGTAAAACAATAGGTGTTTCAGTGCACTTTGTTGGTGTTTTTAGCAAAAAAAATGATAGCTTCTTCTTATTCACTTGACCAGATTCAAGAGATGATTCATTAGAGGTGAATAATTTCTAAAGTTATTATGAAAAACCTAACCATTCCAGCCTTTCTTTCACTTTTGCATTGGGCTATTTAGGCCAAAGATTTGTTACTTGTTATATATCTAGAAAGTAAATACTGGGTTTTATTTTATGACAACAGTTCTGAGTTCACTGACCTGCCATAAAAAATGTGTCATGTGCATCACGAGCTGGATGCTGCTGAGGTTGAAACAAAGAGTCAAAATTCCAGAATGAGCTTTCTACAAAGTTGTTGGTAGGCATCTCTGAAAACCTGATGAAAACAAAAATTCCTCTGCATTGAATAACTCCCGTGCTGCAAATCAGATCTAATTTTCAGTGATTCTGATATCATTTAGTAATAAATTAACAATACTCACTTACCCCATTTCCAAAAAGATTTGTCTGAACTGTGCTCTAACTTTCATCAAAGGATGAAGATGTCCTGATGTTGGTATAATTCCTTGTGCATCAAAATTGTACGGCTTGAACTGTTTTGTTTTCCAGGAACCACTGAAGAATAAACAGAGTATTCCAACAGCAGGGTATCATCACAAAAGACTTCGTACTGAACGACAAAATATAACAATTCTAATCATACTTGAAAATAATTATCCAGGGATACATTTTATAACGCACCTTGCCAACATGTCTGCAGTTAAATCAGCTTCTAGTTTTGTGGGTGATGTGCTGAATTCACCGCCTTTTGTCACATGAAAACTCTTGATGATTCTAACAAATTGAGATGAAATGATTCACTCAATATCAGTTGAAAATAACATAGTCATTTAGAACTCTAAAACAATTAAAAAATGGTAAAGATTAATGTAGAAGTTCTACCATAAGTTAGTGGTTATTATTAAATTCTATGTTTTGAGTTGAGATTGTGTCTGAGTGTTGGTTTCTTAGGCAAGGCTCTACACCTACGACACTCCTCTCTATCTCCTGCCCTTCACCACCCATAGGACTGCAGAAAAGGAAGTCTAGCATTACCATGAGAAAGATTTAGCCCCTTTAACTCTAGTTTACGTTTGGTAACTCAAGGGATCGGAGGATGTTTATTGGAGAGGGGGCATTTATACATCTGATTGAGTACACTGAATGCAGAACAATACTTTTAATTAATGAAAACAACAGATGATTTTATGCTAAACAACAAATGGTTTTAATATTTCAAGAACTGTAACAGTGGACCTCTGATAGTCATAATGTTCAATATTTCGTTTATATGAGAAAGCAGAATTCATAATTCATTCATCTGATCAGTCTGCTCTCTATCAATTTCTTGAATGTTAATTTCACTATAGAGGTGGTTAATGGAATGGTGTGCCTATTGGAATAAGAGAGTGCTTTATTTATTAGAAAGGGTGCGCTTATTGGAAGCTAGGAGGGTGCTAAATAATAATACAGGCTGAATTTTGGTACAACATACATCACCTATATCTTGCCTACACCCCTCAGTCTTACTTTGCTGTATGCACTCACTGTGTTTTAATCAGCTTCCTTTTCTTTAATTCTTTCATCTTTGCATCAGAGATATCTGACAGCTTATGATCCCTGATCTTCATCAGAGCAAGTTGTACATCATCTTCTACATTCTCTTCCTGAGAAAAAAAGGACATATTTTTAATTTGTTTTGTTTTATTTGGAAACTTGCAACCCTGTCAATTGTTAAAATTGCTAAAATCACAATGTTTATGTGACAGTTGAACCCATGTGTAAGATTAGAATGAGTTCAGCTTCTAATCAAAGCCACTAAGTCCTGAAGGAACAAGTACATAAAAAAATGTTTGAAAAAGAGTTGGCATCCACAGTACAGCCAGATGGCAATTTGTCTAAAAGCCTGTCTATCCCCTTGATAATACTGAAGACTCTCTCCCTATAAAGTGGAATCACAATTTCTCAAACCCTTGTTATTTTGAACCTCCTGATAACTCAAACCAAACGTTGTTTCCCTCACCTCAACCAAACACTGTAATTTTACCCCCGATTTCTTGAACTATCCCATTCTTCAAACCAATTTTTGTTTCCCTTGGAAGTTCAAAAAATCAGGATTCCATAGATTATTTTTCTTGGAAAATATGTTGGCCTCACCTTCCTCATTACTCTAGGTCCTCCCTCTGCAGTTTTGTTCACTTGAAGCCAGCCTGCTGACATGGCTTTACTAAAACCCACATTAGCGTGTGGACCAAGTTTCTGTTGACATGAAAACATCAAATACATTTTTAATTACAGACTTCTTAGCTGTGTTAGATGATGTGCTAAAAGTGTGTTGACCAATACATTTTTCATGTCTTAAGGTAACTGTCAACCCACCCAGCCCAAGGAATCATGACCAATCATAACCTGATATAGTTTCAGCTAGATGATGCATTTGATGGGCTTCACAGATATACTTGCCAACTCTCTCACCACACTAAATTGAGTTAAAAACCGAAAATGATTTTACATCTTTGTGCTGCCCCCTCCTGTTTTTGGTGGGGAAGGGGAACAATCTGGATTCAATTAAAGGTGATGGTAACAGATTTACAGTATACTGACTGGAGCTAAGACATTAGTAGACAACAACAGTTTATTTTTTTCTACTACTGTAAACAACTAAAAGAATTTACAAGATTATAATTATAAATATATAAATAAACAGTACAGTACATACAGTAGTGGGACACCCAAAATAACTAAAAAGCTAAACTAGTTGGGTGACCGTAATTATAATAATTAAAAATGTAAGAGTCAGGAAAGAGGCACAACAAATACATTGCAATATTGCAATATTACAATATAACATTGCAATATTGGTGACGATGAACAGAAAATGCTATCTAATTTAGAAGGTTAACATTAACACTGGTATCCTGAGGGTACCCCTGTGGGATGGGTTCTGCCCAACCCCAACTATGTTATTTTACACAGGAAACCCAAATATTGAAAGCAAACATAATGTTAAGAAATAAAAAAGCGCAATGAACAAAACATAGCAACCGATTTCCTTGTGCGTACCTTGATTTCCGATTGAAGTAATCCTTCTGCTGGAACAGCTTTGAAAACAAGAAACTCGTGGCTTCCTTTCTCAACAATTTCACTTCCTTCCTCGGTCAGCACCCAGCCTTCTGTTTGGCGTTGCTCGACATTTATCACCTCATAAAACAAAATTTAAAGTTCTATGAATAACATTTCACTCATCCTAATTCACAAAACAAAGATGAAATTTTTCGATATGAAAGAACTACATAAAAATGCAATTCTCTTCACTCAAAAATTTAAAGCTTACATCTCCGAGAGCATGAATGCTCTTTACACTTCCAACAATGGACTGATGGTCTTTTCCACATTCATTGGCAAATTCAAATGTCTCTATGCTTCCTCTCTCCTCTACAGCTTCCAGTACAAGTCTATCTAGAGACTGAGTCCCCATGATGTTAAATTAAAGTGAAAGTTTCTAAAGCGAAACTAGAAAAATTTCATCAGAAATAAGTACCCATCCTATATGAAGTACTACAGGAAGAAATGTAGAACCGCTGCATTGTTATATTACCAAGGAGATTAGAGCCCGCCGGGAATTACACTCTAGCAGTTTTCCACGAGAAAATGATAGTACTTCATGTGACTTCTCGTGTATTGTCCCATATTAAAATAAGGAGTGCGTGTCAGGAAAAAATGGCTTTGCTGTTGTTGTTCGATTTCATAAATTTTCGCTTTCACGCGCAAGGAACAATAGTCGAAGGTGTTGGTGATGAGGTGCTAATTGGTCTAGCGTCCACTTTGGGACTCATAGCATTAGTCAGTGTTCTATACAACACTCAGGGAGGCCAAAGAAACATTCACCCTTTGCAAGAAGAACACGTCCGTCTTGTGCGTGACAGACTTGGTGTTGTACAAGAAGGAAGTGATACAGCCGCGAATGAAGGCCCTACACTGCCTGATCCACCACCTGTTACATATTCTACTGATAGACGATGCCCCGTTTGTCTTGCGGACACGAAATTCTGCACGACAACCAACTGTGGACATGTATTTTGTGGTATGTCCTTGCTTGATCATGTCGTTATAACTAGGCTTATTCAGTTATTGATCTGTGATCACGATCAGTAATAACCTCATTTTCTTCTTACAATTTGGTCACCCATAACAGTTTCGAACACAGTTCGAACGTTTCGGTTTTGCTTGGGGGGTATTTTCTGTGTGTGTGTGTCTGTGTTGTTTTTTTTTTTGTATTTGTGCCAAGCAGATAAGCTTTAGTCTCTAGTCAGGTTTCCATGCGTCAGTCTGTTGTTAAAAGAATTTCGTCGTTCCATTGTCGGGGTGCATATAGCTTTAAATCAAAGAGGCTAAACTCTAACAAGGCTAAACTTTCAAACTCTGCGCACAATGGCTTCATCTACCTGTATATCATCTATACTGCTATTGATGATGAAAATTAGCCACTCAGTGTGTGTGAGAAATTTGACAGTTGTTGTGAAAATTTCATTGCTTGTGTTTCCTGTTTTTCAGCTCCATGTATAATAACATATTGGAGGTATGGCAGATGGCTTGGTGCTGTTAACTGTCCTGTATGTAGACAACAGGTAAGGATACAATTTTTTCAATATAGTAAAATTGTCTATAATCTGGAGCAACTTATTTATAAATCCGATCCAATAATGTCATTGTCATCAACCTCCTCTTTCTCGTGATCCTGAAATCAACTGCTGGGCAGATATAGAATTTTAGAGAAGGGAGTTTGAGATGCAGGCCACCAATGGTGTTCCCCTGTTGGGAGGTTGGGGAGGCATCCCCCAGAAAATTTTTAAAATTGAGGTCCCCAGAAATGAGTTTTCCAGCATTCTGAGGATAAGTAAGCGTGTTATAATGTCTCATTTTTTTATTTAGGGGGCTTGGCCAAACCAACCAAACCTCCCTTGATCCGGCCCAGAATTGTAGAGTTACTTCCCCAAAAAAGAATGTAACACTTAGTAGTTGAAGCAGTGACCATCCTCTCCATTTTAGTACTTTCAAACCTTTGTGATAGGTTTCTTTTCCCAATTCAAGTCAAAATGCAAATGACCAAGCCTGTTTACATTTTTAGGGGCTCTTCATATGAGCCCAGCAACTGGGCTGTCTCGGTTGTAGTGACTAATTTTGTTGTCTGTTCATATGGGAAATTCCAGTTCAGTCAACCAGGATGAAATTCAAGAAACAAAATTAACAAAATGGTCATTGGGAGTAGACCCATCCTCGTCTGGTTGTAACACATAGACAAAAAAGAGACAGCTTTTTATATTACAACTCTCCAAAAAACAAGGCAAAACATGAGCAAACGAAAACAAGCAAGGATTGCTGTTGTTCCTGCACATGGTTATTGCATCTCGTAGTTGTTGCTGGCACATTTCTTTGTGCTGCACTGCAAGTTTCCACTTCTGTGGTTCTGCTGCAATGAATAGATCAGATGGGAGGGATGAAAACGTTGGCAAATCCCTAACAACCTCTCAGGTCCCCTTGGGAAGCTGGTCAGTAGCCTGACCACCAATGGGCAGCCACAAACATTTAGCAGGGAAACAGAGACAAAGGTACTTTAAAGTATATGTCTTCAAAACATTTTACCAGCCTAGTAAAACATGAAGAGGTAATAGTTGTGTAGGTTATATAGCTTTTAAGGGGTATTTATCTTTTTTATTATACATTGAACTCACTCTTTTCTGATTGGCCGGGAAGTGTACAGTGAATTTTTGAAAACTGCGCCTGTTACGTCATGAAGCTGCAGATTATACAATAATCGTGTCAAGGACACTCAAGGTCACGGGTAATCATGTCATGGTGGTGCATGTTTTCTAAGGGTAATCATGTCAAGTTCGGGCGGTGTGTGTCGCTTGATTTTTTTCCATTCAATGTATTAAAAAAACAATTATTACTTTCAGTTTTTGTGACATCCAGAATAATTAAGGTCTCGGTAAGGGTTATCAGCCTCAGCCTTCGGCTTCGGCTGATAACCCCTACCTCGACCTTGATTATTCCGGATATCATAAAAACCTCATCCAATAATTGTTTAAAACTTGTACCTTAGCACCTTAATGGATCAAGAAACACTGTCCGGTTAACTTAAATCTTTTTGGGATTTATTTTAATTAGCAAATCAGGTCAGTTTTCTTATCAGTGTCCTTAAGGTGGCTTACTACATTTTTGATGGATTATAACAGCCCAACTTCTGACTCTTTGAAAAATGTTTCAAGATGTTTTTCCTTTGTCTATTTACTGTTTGGTTAAGTCTTTTACCATTCTATGTGAAACTTGAACAATTAAACGTCAACAACTGGCCAAAATGAACGACTGAGTACCTAACGAGAGACTGGGCACCAGCAGATTAAATCATATTTTTCTCGAAACCTACCTGTATGACCCCACCTCAAAATTTCAGGAATAAGCAATTGGCTCTGATTGAACATTCATGCAGAGTGAAATAAAAATCTGTAGGACAGATTTTTTGCAAACTAAGGAAATGTGAAATCAAAAATAGCTCAAAATCGGTCTTGCAGATTTTTTTAAAATTTTTTGGCCCTAAACATGATTCACCCCTACAAATCAAAATTCTGTGAAAATTTCATCATGGGTTGTATGGTAGGTTTTCGAGCAATCCTCAATCAAAGGTTGGCTTTTACAACCTTGGATGAGAATTGAATTGCGCATGGCCTTTATTATAGCGCACACTCGTGTGACACCGTGTATCATGTTTGAGAAAGCAAGAGTAAATTAGAGCTCTTTTACCTGTTGTTTAGTCAGTTTCTTTGTCATACTTTTTTGGCCCTAGGCTTAAACACATGTTTGAACAAAGTTTGAAACTATTGCTACGTATACTGAAGTGATATAACACCTTCAAGTGCTGAAGTGGTTTTCGTTTCTTGTTAGAGTTACTCACATCAGTTTTGCATGCGCAATTAATACTGATGTCTGGCAGGCAATCGTAGTGCATGCTACTGAGTCTCCCAAAAACTGTAGTAAGCCACCTTAATATGGATGGAATGAAGTAAAATGTAGAGTTGTAACAGCCTTTTTGTCTTATCTTAGGTCACAATCCTATTTTCCAATTTTTCTGAGGAGGATAGGGCATTACCAGATGCTATTCAATATAGACGTGAAATAAATGAATACAATAAAAGATATTCAGGAGTACCAAGACCAGTAAGTAACTGTTTTTAAGTTTTAAACAGTCAATACTGTAAGAAGTATGTAGTTACTGTAAGAGATGTTGGGCTGTAGGTTTATTTGAATGAATTTATGTAGAAGTAGATGGCTAGTAGACTACCAGATATGTTCTTAGAAAAGAAGGTTCGCGTTGCTCTGACCTCAATATGCATCTTTATGGTGGAGCTGTCGCACAAAATGGCGGCCATACTCCAGCTAATAGGTTGGCCGAGACGTGCAGCCTTGGTCTACAACGTACATTAATTGACACCTGTCAAAACAAGGTATCTGCTGACCAGTATCACATGGCCATATTGTGGGCTCAAGTTTAGAGCTCAGTGAGGTCATGGGGTTTTTTTGAAGTTGATGACTGCCCAGGTACTGGTTTTCAATTGGATCGCAGGCTCAAACCAGGTTAACTTACTGTAATCAGGAGCTCTGCTTTTAGACTTGGCTAAATCTATGAATAATTTATTTTTCTTGCAGGTCATGGATTATATTTATGACCTACCAACTCTTCTGCAACAACTCTTTAGTGAGCTGTTCTCTGTCGGAGGACTGGTGTGGGTTCTAAGACTCAGAATCATCTTGTGTTTCTTTGCGGCAGCCTTGTACTTCATTTCTCCTTTGGACATTATCCCAGAGTCTGTGTTTGGATTTCTGGGCTTGTTGGATGATGTACTTATTATCTTGCTATTGCTGGTGTACATAACAGAAATGTACAGGAGAGTGATTGCCAACAGAGCTGATGAGACCATGTGAAGGACAAAGATTTAAGTGTATATGAAAAACTTCCATGTACAGATAATAACTATAACTAGATTATTAAGTTGTTTTTAAAATGATTTGTGTATATATGATAAAAAAGCGATGTTTCGTTGTTTTATTACCATTTAAAGTAGAACTTACCTGCAAATAATTTATTGTGTTCATTGTGTTCACTGACTTACCACTGCAACTACTGTTGCTGCTTCTTTCGCAGCAATCGCTACAACAGAAGCTCCTGAGAGAGCCTCTGTTGCGGCTATGGCTGCTGCTGTTACCCCTTCTGCTACCTATGCTGCTGTCTGTGCTGCTGCGGATGCAGTGGCTGGTTGCATTGTTCGTTGGGTTCGGATGTTCTGTCTACAATGAAATACCAAGTTGACAATGAATTAAACAACAATAAATTAGCGAGCAAGTGACTGATTGACTGACTGAGTTACTGACCAACTGATTGACTGATTGACTGATTGACTGATTGACTGATTGACTGATTGACTGATTGACTGATTGACTGATTGACTGATTGATGGATTGACTGATTGACTGATTGACTGATTGACTGATTGACTGACTGAGTTACTGACCGACTGATTGACTGATTGACTAATTGACAGATTGACTGACTGACTCACTGACTGGCTGACAGATTGACTGATTGACTGACTGATTGACAGATGGACTGACAGGCAAACATATTGGCAGACTGACTGGTTGACAGTTTCACTGAGTGATCTGCTGACTGACTGACTGGCTGGCTGGCTGACTGACTGATTGTTTGACATACTCACTTACTGATAACATTTACTTAAGCTGTAACCCATGCATGAAGGCAACTAACAGTACTGATGAATCACTAGCCTGGGAAACAGACTTCTACTGACTACCTTGAACTCTACTGATATCTGCTTGAGCTGTTTTGATTACAACAGATAAGGCTTCTGCTTGTCATTTTGGTTCTGATCTAGTTAAAAATGAATCAGCAAGTTAGCAAACCGTCAGTTGAACCTAACTGTGAACATGTCACAAAGAAACACGATCTTACTGGTTATCAAATTAGTGCTTGTCAAACATTTGAAACTTTGAAGATCATAATTGTGCCCAAACTGCTACACAATTCGAATTACTTTCTTAAGTTGTTAAAATGTTTTCATAAAAAAAAAAATAATAATGTGAAATAACCTTCCAACCTGGAATTTCTTTGTCTAGGGAACTCGTGTTTTAAAGTTTCACCTGTACCTTTCTAGTGAGAACATTTTGATAACTCAATAAAATGATCTCAACCATGCTTCAGTGTGGAAAAAAGTTCACTTTACATTCTGCAAAACTCGAAATGAATGATGGCAAATCATGCGATGATTTATTTCCAGCTCATTTATATTTTATCAGAATTAAATTGATAAATATTTATCCAACTCTCACTATATGTGTCGTTTAATTAACCTTGCGGCCTGGAGCGAGCGCGAACTGGTCATGATTCTCGCGCACCCTCACAGCATCAGCGATGAGACACACATGCTTCCTCGGCCACATGATCTTTAAGACATTTACGAGCTGATTTCTCTTCTAGGATTTTCGCATTCCCAGGCGCATTCGACGCGTAGTCCACCTTCACTTCGAGCAGGATCGGAGGTCCACGTGCGTGTTTCACGCGTGACCATCTTTCCCCTTTAACAAATTCTCGTCAATCACATTTCTTCCTATCTTCGCGCATCCTCCAGAGTTCAGCGATGAGATACACTCCCTTCGTCGATCTCAGAATCTTTGACCCATTTACGAAATTTTCTCCCTTCTTCGCAGTTCTGGCATTCACTGCCACGTTTACCTTCATTTACCGCAGGAAGTTCTTTTCTGCCCTCCTTTAGAAGGGGCGGGGGTGGGGTGAATATAGGTTCGCGGATTGGCGGATTTGGCTTCAAAAGCCGCACGGATATAATGCGGACTTGTGTGATAAATTAAGCGCATTCGCGGATTTCTAAAATACGGTAGATCATGGATCAGCTGTGAATTTCAACCCGGATTCCGGTCTCTACCCTTCTTGAAGTTCGGATCATGGATCCTAACCGAATCTCCGGATCATAGATCTTTGCTAGGCTTTGGTCGGCACGTTAGTTTTATCCACTTTCTTTCTTTTTTCGGACGAAACTCAATTATTTAAACTCGGGTTTGACATTGCTATTGGAATTGTGTAATCCTTACCGAGGATTACACAACTTGGCAAATGGCATCCACACTTATCAGTTTATCTACCGATGAAGATCATTCGCTGCCTTAAGATTAGAATTTGAGTTATCGTCCGATGATTTCCGAAATAAGCCAGTAATCCCCAAACTTATCTGAGACTATCCTTGATTGTTCGCGGGTGCCTCAAAAACTTCCAAAAAGAGTCCCAGGCAAAGTAGTTTTGGTTGCAGAGCAACTTTAGCCAAGATAGTGCTCATTAATTCATTTGTGAATTTTATTTGTGCTTTAGATGATTGTATAAACAAACATTGGATTTCCCAACCCCCAAAATGTGCGATTATCTCCTTCCCTATTTCGATTCAGACCTGAAACAAAAACCAATACCTTATTCCAAGCCAGACCCTACCTTAGTTTGTAAGATGTTTGTTTTTGCCGTCACCCATGGGGGTATGTACGCACAAGTAGGGCCATGGTTTTTGAGCCATTTTAGTCTAAAATAGCGTACACAATTTGCAATTTTGGTCTGCAATATGGTATATACGCACTGATTAACACTAAGGCATAATTCTTGGAGGGAACTATTACAGGTGACTGGCTCCTGCTATTACAGTGCCCAGGCCATCACCTGGCTGTTATCATTGTTGGTATTCATCTCTAACCATTTCTTGGGAAGTGTGGTCGGGCAATTTACACCAGGGATTTGAAGACCTTCTCTATTTTTAGACGGTCTTAGGTAGGGTCTGATCTGAAATAAGGTATCGATTTTTGGTTCAGGTCTGAAATAGGAAAGGAGCTAATTGCATATTTTGGGGGTGGTGGAATCCATTGTTCGCAGTGAAACTACGCCACAAAAACTTTTCAAACAATGTGGTCCGGATTTGAATGAAAATCTTGGCGGATCTTGTCGGCGGATTTTTGGAATAATAGCACGGATCGGCGGATTTATGTACCCCGTTGCCATGAAAAGAAAGAGTGAAAAATAAGAATTAATTAACGTGTAAATTAGGTAACTCTTCGTATTTTACGAATATACGTACGTATTTTGAACGAGCTTGTACAGCTCTTAGACATAACGTGTCTGAATAAAGTATTGTATTGTATTGTGATAATATTTGGAAAATTGAATTGTTTTTTCAAAGTTTAAGTGTTAAATTTCTTGGATGCCCAGACGGTCCTGACTGAAATTATTATATTTGAGTCAATATGAATCGTACTTGCTGTAATTAGAATCTGAAACTATGACCAGAGATCTTATCTTAAAACCAGCTTTAGGAATATTTTTTTTAAATCTAAAACTTATCCAAAGAAAGGAATGGAAGAAGGAAGGGTGGAGATTCTAGACTTTCCTTTCATTTCCGTTTTCTTTTAACTCGGGGTGGACTCCCATGAGAAAGTCGTCGGAAAAAGGAATTCTTGAAAAGGCAACATTTTGACGTACAGTGCAAGTGCGCTCATAAGACTGGTCATTGAGTTTAATTTTGGGGAGCAGGCCTATCGGAACCGTTCGGGATTCCTTTGTTTGTGCTTTTGCTTATCCCCTTATATGGTGAGAACCAACCTCAAAAGAACCGGTCAGCGGTAGGAGCAGTATAAAAGATTTGCAGATGCCTTTTTCAGGCCTCTTTGAAGAATTCAAAGTAAGGTAAGGAAGTGTAATGACATGTAATTCTTTACTGTTCATGTTTTCAAATACTATTCAAGAACTATGTCACCTATTTTACCGCACAGATTCTAGTACTACACATACAGTCAACTTCTGCGAGAAACAAAGAAAAACCGCACGCGCGCTCTTTCCTTTGAACAAGAAGAAACAGTGTAAGAGGACAAGGTTACTGGGGGAAAACTTTGCAAACTATTTCTCGGAACGAGACATCATTTTAAACAAGAATACAATGAACATTTTACTCTCAACATTAGTTGCCTTTTGGGCTGCACAGCATTCTGAAGCGTCCTGACAAACTTGCATTGGTATTTTGCCATCAAATGTATAATACATTTTCGTCTACCTAGGATACAAATATCGTAACAGGTGTCCTTGTTCTACGCGTTATTTGTCCTTCATCACATTTTTAAGCAGAAAAACGAAAGTGAGACGTACGAAATTCAAATCAGGTTTGGTTTTACTCCACCACATATTTTGTTAAAGAGCTTTGAGAGAGCCACAGAGCGAGTAAAATATCCAAACAAGTTGTGAATCTGGTGCTACAAAATGCAAAAAGCGTTTGTTGGAATGTGTGACGTGATTTTATGTACAATAGATGAGACTGTAGTTCATTTAAATTTTGTTTAAAACGCAATTTCATGTGTATATCAGTGAAAGAACTAAGTCCGGCAATACGTTTAAAAACAATCTCAATTCCGAACCGAAATACGAAAAACAGTCGCGTTGTGTTTAGCAAAAGAGGGATGAGAAATGTACAAAGATTTATAACGCACGCACAAAGTTATTGTTTTGCTCATTAAGCTTTTTCCCCAGATTATTCATCAATTCCTTTATTTGTGCGGAAAAAAATATCACCAAATAACGTAAAGATGTCCTTTTATACATAACTTTTTTGATGCGTATTGGAGGCGAAATTTACAGCGAATTTGGTCGCACTAGAATAGCGAAGGGCGCGAGTGACGTCATGACTCAGACAAACTCCGGACAAACTCAGACAAAAGAAAAACGGAATGGTGGAAGATTTGACGCTTTTTCGAGCGCGTAAGCGAGTGCTCCTAAAACAATTTTTAAAACGAAAATTTCGCGTTCATTTTCCTCCCGTTTCTCTAAGAAAACGCCTATGTTGTCTGACTCTCGTGGGGTTCCAATAATTTGCATTCTATCTTTAGACTTCGCGCGTTTCATTATTGCAACTCCAAATCGTGCCTATCCTAACAAACAATAACTACAACAATAGTTATAGTTAAAAAAAAGTGTCTGCTGGAATGTTTGATATGATTTTATGTCCAGTGGATGAGACTGCAGTTTATTTCAATTTTATTTAAGACGCAATTTTATGTGTATACCAGTTAAAGAGCTATTTCGGCAATATATGAAAAGACAATAAATTCGAGGTCGAAATACGAAAAATAGTCGCGTTGTGTTTAGCAGAAGCGGCGTTGTGTGAAGCAGAAAGCGAGGAAATCTGTTGAGTGCATTCCACAGAAATTTTCTTAGATACAGCAACGATCAGAGGGGTAAACTCGACTGCAATTTGTTTTTGCAATTTTTTTTCTTTAGCTACAAACAACCAAACAAAACTCTCACAACTCCAAAATACTCAATTGAATTTACTTTAAGTGACTTTCCTTGCCATTTAAAAGTGAATAGAGATAAACTTACGTTGATTAATTGTCGATGGAAGTGTAAAAAGGGCAAAGGTTGTCAACGTTTTAGTGGTCAAAGGTTGACCATTACCACTAGTTCACTCACGAAAATTGACCGACACGACAATTTCACCCGCGCTGTTTCCCGCCGTTACCGCGACGGTCGCCGTGATCAGAAATGGGAAAATCCGGACCGCGCTACGAACCAATCAGATTGCAGGACTGGTTACCTTGCCCTCTTGGGAAAAAATAACAAAGGAAATTGAATGACCACGTTTATTCATTTCTTTTGTTTGTGGGCGTCACTATCAAGCTGGATTTTTACAAGAACTGTCTAATTTCTCACGCGCTGATTGGCCCATTTTTATCATCAATAAGAATAATTTATGCAAGCTTTCAAGTTCAACTTTAAGCTGTCAAACTGTCCACTTTTTTAACCAATGAGATTTTATGGACTTTTTTGAGTAACCAATCCAAAAGCGAGAAAAGCTATTGACAATGTTCTTTAATCTTTAATCTTTAATCTTTAATCTTTAATCTTTAATCTTTAATACAAATTCCAAATTACATTACATTGAACAAGTCAATCCAATGAATTTGAGGACAGCTTAAAACAGAATAAAAGATTCCTTAATATAAGCCGCTTTAGTGTATCATTGTATGATTGTATACCTAGTTAAATGTTCGCGTCATTTTGAATAAAATTCACTCATCTTTGTTTACGGCGTCTTTTCCTCTCATTCATTTCCTGCATTAGACGATTTTGGGGTCTTGTTATTGTTAAAAACAAATTGACGTCAATTTTTTTTACATCTGTCCTCTTATTGATGAGAAATTACGTCATAACATTGTATTTAGGGCTAGGAGCATTGCTTGTGCTGTATAATCATTGTTTCGTTTGGCGAATCATGAAGACTCTTGTAAACGGTGCATGGTCGCTCGCGCGACCACTCTCCTGCGGCTTGTGTTTCCACAACCACTTTGACAATGTTGTGATGCAATTTATCATCAATAAGAGGACAGACTCATAACAAACTGACGTCAATTTGTTAATTTACTATATCGAAAGTGGCCTATTGACCATGATGTCCACATATACGCTGTAAAACCATAGCCAACTAATAGGTCGACCCATTAGATGAAGTATGGCCGCCCCATGGCGGCCATGTTACGCGACGTCGTCGTTTTTAATCATAGGGCGCACGCGATCCATGTCGCTAGCCATGTTGACAATGCATGCATGTGCTTCTGTTCCTATAGTTAGGGAGCTTTGGTCGACGACCCTTGGGGCCGCTGGAAGTTCTGCTATTACGAGTGCAATTTTCAACAATCAAGCGCTACTAAAACGTTCACAAGCAAAGAAATTGTTGACACCATAAATAAAAGTTGTTATTTTTCTTTCAGATGGTTTTCCACAAATGTAGCCAATGCTGGCGCCGATTTAGGCGCCCTACCGACCTACAGAGGCACACGAGGACCCATACCGGCGAGCAGCCTTTTCCCTGCGAAGAATGCGGGAGAAGGTTTGCTCGCCGGTATAGCTTTACACGGCACTTGCAAATACATACAAGAAGTAAGTATTTAATTTAATTTGGCATTAGTCACTAGTTATTGTATCCGATCTGTCAATTCCATCGATCAATCGATCGTCAATCAATCATTCACAGAAAAATGACCAAAATTTTCATGGTTTCAAAACATAATTTCCAAACACATTTTGACATTATTTTAAACAATGTAAGGAGCATGGTGTTTACCTGGCAGTCTTTTTACTATAATTTGTAGTGCAAAAAGTATAATTAGACAGGTTTTGTGATTTACTCGAAAACAAACGTACTTTTTTTATTCTTTTATATTTGCCGTATATCATAGTGTGAGATATTGGTGTTGGCTTTTTTATATATCACATACTGCCTGGTCAGCACAAATAGGCCACGTTCGATATATCAATATTCTAACATCGATCCAAGGCTTTCGGGTCAAAATTGCCACTTTTAAGTTTGTCCTTCAATTCCCAAAAGAGACTTGGATAGAAAGAAAACACCACCAAGCATACAAGTTTGTCCTGAAAGCCTCGGAGCCATGTTAGAATATTAATACATCGAACGCGTCCTATTCGCACTTTACAGATTTTCAATTAGTTTGTTTGTTGTTTCCGTGAAAATATTGTTTGCTCTCAGAGGTAAATTAAAGCAAATTTCAATCTACTTCTAACACTAGCTGAAACAGAAGAAATGGCAACAACACCTAACAGTAAACATGGTCTTTTTTTTGGTGTTTTTGTAAAAATACATTTTTCACTTGCCATGCGCACGAACTATTTGCTAGTTCCTGTACGGCTTTCTCCCAGGCCTTCATGGTCAATTTTCTTTCGGTGACGTATCTGAGATGAACGGTAGGCAATAATAGAATAGGCATAGGATTACATTAGCAGAAAAACGTCGGTTGTTGATTTTGGTTGAACTCGTTTTCCTGGCTTCGTTGCTCAAAAGGGCTTTTGAGGGTTGAGGGAACACTTTCGCCCTCTGAGGTAAAATATTATTGTGTTAATCGGAAGCGGTTGTTGGCCGGATTAGCGGGGTTTTCTTATAAGAACATATACGGGCGTTTTGCGGGGACTGAAAAAGACTAGCCGTATTCTAACGAGGTGACTGTAAGGCGGAATTCTACTGTAGTTCATTGAGCATGGATGCAATGCTAGCCTACCGTCGTTAACAGAGTTTAAAAACGTAAGTGAGACAGTCAAGAAAACAATTTTATCAAAGTTCCTTTCAATTCCTTTGTCTTTATCTTCGGTTCAATACAACAACAACACTGAGGAGCAACAAGAACTACGTCTAACCTACCTAAAGGATCCTAAAGAGATGACATCATCTGACATCATCTGACATCCTTAGATACGACCAGTGGCCTACACTTTCTTTGTATTATAAATTAGACATCTTCAAGCTTTATCACAAAGGCTATAATGCCATTCTCCCCGACTCGCTGTCTGAAAACATCCTTAAATGTCGCTCAAATGGCTACTCGCTGAGGGGAGGCGACCTTTTTTAAAACAGTACCCAGGTTCCAAACAAGATACATAAAAGACTCGCTTAAATATCGTGGCGCTTTCCTATGGAACACTGTCTGCTGCTATAATGAAGAAGTTGGATGCTCAAGTCTCGTAAATCTGAAAAACGCCTCCTCACCAGAGACAACTTTAAGGAATTCAAATTTGACATACTTTCCGCTTCTACTGCTCGTTTTATGCGTACCTACTTTTTTTTGACTAAAGCCCCGCCCAAACGATCGAAACATTTCAAACACAACATAGCCCAACATTGTTGGTCCAGCATTTGCAAGCTCCGTTTAAATGATTACATCATTTCAACGCAACATATCGCAATATTGTTGGGCCTAACATGTTGCGCGCGTTTGGCCACCCTATTGCGACATGTTGCTACATGTTTGGTATTGAAAATAGAACTAATGCGCATGCCCGGGCGCAAAATTTTTGCACGAGCCTGGCCATGCAACATCCACAAATGCACAAATCCACAAAATGTTGCATGAAAAATTTGATCATTTTCAAATTTGAGCTAGCAACACCCAACATGTTGCAACATGTTGCAACATGTCGCAACCCGTCACAACACGCTGCGACCAACATTGTTGCGATGTGTTGCGTTGAAATGTTGCGATCGTTTGGCCGGGGCTTTAGAAGTTATTAATATATATATAATTGTCTATTTTTTTCTGTTGAACTCTTTTGATTATCAGTTAATAGATTAATATGGATTCCGCTCAAAGCTCGAGCAATAAGTGCAAAAATTATTTACTCGTAAGACGTTAATGTTTGGCTATTATTTAAAACAACTCACTTTAGTTCATTTGTCTAAGTGACCCTGCGATGAAATTCTCAAGCATTCTCGAGAAAGTTAACGTCAAAATGCATGAAGTGTGTGTTATTGTGTTTATAACTGACGCGAAACGTCTGTTTTATTTGAAATATGGATAAATTCAAGTTAAATATTCCCTCACGGGGTCAGCCTGAGAGCTTAAGTCTTGATAACTCAATTTTTGCCATTATTGCTCGAATGTTCCGCGGAAATCATCTTAATTAAAATTACCCCTGGAGAATATAAGAATTGGACATTCTGATTGTTCGCAAAATGTAACCGGTCTAGATGCCGGTCTAGATGGGAAAATCTAGACCGCTTTCAATATTGATTTCAGCCAATCAAATTCGTGAATTTGGTAGTTCCCAGTCCTTGTGAGATATGCGCGCGCTCTGATTGGTCAATCAGCTATGGTTTATGGTGCCAGTAAACTCATGGAGCGTTTTCCATTTACCAAAAAATTCCGGAAATTCCGGTTGGGATGTACATGAAACGCGACATTTTGGTTCGTTCCACTGGAAATTTTCCGGAATAAACGGAATTCCTGAAAAGGTAGTCCCGTTTTCCCGGTGAAAACTTCTCAATGGAAAATTTGTGTTCCATTTACAGATTTCTCGTCTTTATCGCCAGTTTCATGCCTTTCGCGGTCTTTTAAGCGGCCAGGCTTCCCTCGGCTCCCTTGTGTTTCAACAAGGCGGCTGATCAGGGTCAGTTTTCTGGAAGCTTTTTGCAAACAAACTTTCAGGGCTACTACGAGTGCTCCGCCTGCCACGTTGGTCTTCCAAATGAATGCCGTTGTGGCACTCTTCCTGTAGCTTGGACGATTCTACACAGACCTTCCACTGTGCCTCTTGTCATCGAGTGAATATCCTGGCAACGCGTGTTCAAAATAGCCTTCAGTTCGTTGCAAATTCCGTCTCATGAACGTCGAGGCCGCTGAAAAGATATCTACTGCATCATCTTCTGAATTAATCAAACTTTCTTCCTCTATAGAGACTTCTAACATTTCGCACAAAAACAACATCTGATGGGCCTCATTGGCCTCCATTTTGAATATTCGCGGGAGATTCAGAGAAGCGACAGAGAAGGGCCTGTGAACGAGTGGGACTTGTGACAAATGGAACGCGCTTTTCTCAAACGGAAATTCCCAATAGGAATTTTTCGAAATTTTTTGTAAATGGAAAACGCCCGTGGAAATTTCGCGTGTCTTCTGAATTATTGAATGATATCGGTTTCGCCCCATGGCGAGTTCGCCCCTACCGAGTTCGCCCCCACTATAAAATTTCTATTTCGAGTTCGCCCCAAAATTTTGTGTTCGTATTTACGTACTTGCTATCGAGTTATTAAACGTTTTCTTAGAACCATTTCAGTCTATGTATGTTTGATAAGCTTAGATGATGATTGTTCGCTTGTTGCAGCCGGCGTGCGCACAGCAACAAAATCAGACGGTTACCGGTCATCTCGCCACCGAGCGAAGTCACCAAGCGAAGTTTCCTCGCTAAGGCTGTGGATAAAAGAACGAGGAATAATCTCTATATGCGACTCGATCTGGTTGGGGGCGAACTCGATCAAGTTGAGTCGATGTGCGTGCGTGTAGATGAAAATGATGTGGGGGCGAACTCGGTGGGGGCGAACTCGCCATGGGGCGAAACCGGCAGCTACCGTTTTAGTCCGTTATTTTGTACATTGTGTCTAGATACCCGGCAACCGGGAAGTGTTTTAAAATGCTACACCCTGCAGTCTGAAATTATTCTAGAATTTCCACGGAAAAAATCGTCCAGTCCTTCTTAAAACTGTAGATCTTTGTTTAGAAATGTCAAAGGTTTCAATTATAATTTTGAATTGCGGTTGTTTCGCCAACGAGTTGTTTCGCCAACGACTCGTTCGCCAACGTCTTAGGTCGATTCGCCAACGTCAGATATCCAATACTAACGAAAAACTGCTTATTGATGTTTGGAATGCAATCCTGAACCTTGGGTGATCCTTGAGTCAAGAAATTTTAAGTCACTGCCAGTTTCGCTTAACTGACTTTAGATCAATTTACATCAGTGTTTTTGATAGTTGCACCAGCCGGCTCGTGGGCACTACATCGCGGTAATTTTCACGGTGAAAATTGACTGTTGAATACCAAAGTCCGATGGCTTCCAAAAGTTTTGCAACTGCCGCACCAATTCGCTGATAATGCATTACGATTTTTTTTCAGAAGCAAACAGAGTTTGTTTTCATTTTCCAGCCTTATAATCGAGTTAGAAATAGAGTGGAACGTCAAGTAAATAACAACAGCAATTTTATTAGAAATTACATAAAATGGACCATACGCAAGTGTATTTATCAGTGTCGTATGTGTGGTGTTTTCTCCCCTGGTTACTCGAGAAAGCAGTAGAATTACAGCTTCATTATTTACCATAGCACTGTTTTCATTGGCAACTGTAATTCCCAAATTTATTTGAAAGGAAAAATAATTTTTTCTTTCACAATTATTTTCCTTAATACATGTAAATGATGAATCGAGTTTTAGAAAACATTGAAAACAAATTGTAACCCATTTAAGACAAAATATTGCAATGTAATTTACAGCAACAAGAACGGCGGCAACAACAACAACAACAGCAGCAGCAGCAACAACAACAACAACAACAACAGCAGCAGCAACAACAACGACAGCTACACTTGGTAAGTAGGATCTCCTGTAATTAGCATAAAGTTCCTTTTAGAGCCAGCTAGTGACACACTAGCAGACAGGATAATAACTGAGTAAGAGGTTGAGTTGCATTTAAGTTGAATTTGAGTTAAGCTTGAGTTACTGTTTCTATATTCTTTTCTCTATTAAAAATACTATTGTTCGGGACGATGTACATGTACATGTTTGTATGTAACTGAGATTGAGGATGAAAAAGGGTAAATGTTGCGAGACTATTTATTCACATTATTTTATCACAACAAAACTGTTAAGGAAATGAAAAGAGAGGATACAAAGGTCAGTCTCAACCACATGTAATGTAAAAGCGCAGGGACTGGGGGTGCGCAGTCCCCTTCTCAAAACTATCACCCCATTTAAGACCAAAATCTGCGATTTTCCCTACCCCACTTATCACCTGACCAAAACTTTCATACGGTTTCAGACCTGCCTTATAGATAGTTATTATTCATTATTCAATATTCATGGTGTTCACGGATAACTGAGTTTCACAGTAAAACTCTATTTCTTTAGCTTTTGCAATTTTATTTTTGCAGGGCCCCACTGAAAACCACATGTATGTGAAGTGGGCTCCCTGTTGAAAGATCTTTTATTATTATTATTATTATTATTATTATTATTATTATTATTATTATTATTATTATTATTATATTGTTATCATTAAAGTGAAGTTTTAGCTCCCTAAAGGTTTGAATAATATCCCAATCTGGATTGCTGTGACAGAGTGACTGGAAAAGCATAGAGAGCTGGGCTGGGGCTAGTCAAAGGACAACGAGAAAGCTCAGGCTGGAAATAGTGGTGGTGAAAGGGATGACAAATTTTAAAAAAACACACACATCTGGCCCCAGTTGTTCGAAAGCCGATTGGCCCCTACCCACGATTAAATGGTCTCAATCCACGGAATAAATTATCCTTGGATTAAATTCTGTTCCTCAAAGCTTGATTAGCACTGTCCAAAGATTCAACTAAGGGTTAAATTTATCACACATAATGAGGTTTAATGCCAGGCCTGGGAAGAAAAGAAAAGAAAAGCAATTCGGGCTACATGACGACTTTTCCAAAATAGATGTTACTATTCTCTCATAGATGAGTTATCCCGTGTCCGGTTTTCCCACGGTTTTTCGAGTTTTCACAATACAGACTGACGGCTGTTCAGTTCGGCGATCCTTAAAATTGTTTACACAACAAGCGCAAAGCAAGAAATTTTAACATTTCCAGTCAAAGGGATCTCAGTGGTAGAAATCGCTGCTCACTAGCTGCTGTAATGTAAAAGGAAAGATCAGTAGTGGAATTAAAGGGTTTTTTGGCGCTATAAAGGCGAGTATTTCATGGACAGAATATTGCTAAAGTTTACTTCACTGTCAAACTTGCTTGTCCTTCAAACAGTTGTTTATCTCATTCGGCAGAATTAAGATAATCATCTCCGCTTTCTCCTCTTTGCTTAGGTTATGGCTTTCCTCTTCATGTGAAGTATATGTGAAATAATTCATATTTGAACTGCGGTTGTAGATGAAAGTGAAGAATGATCATCGCAGTGAATTTTCCAATTTAAGCAATTGGAAAGAAGAAGCCTGAAAAAATCAGGGCTTCAACGGGAAGCCCTGATTTTTTCAGGCTTCTTCTTTCCAATTGCTTAAATTGGAAAATTCACTGCGATGATCATTCTTCACTTTCATCTACAACCGCAGTTCAAATATGAATTATTTCACATATACTTCACATCATTTCACTCCTCACGGGAAGATATGAACTCGACTGAATTGACCTCGCTCCCAATGTGTGGCTTCATAGCTCAGTTGGTAGAGCATCGCACCGGTATCGCGGAGGTCACGGATCCCGTTGAAGCCCTGATTTTTTCACGCTTCTTCTTTCCAATTGCTTAAATTGGAAAATTCACTGCGATGATCATTCTTCGCTTTCCTCTTTGCTGCCTAAAGTGTCCATACGGCCTATAGGGTTTTTGTGGTTTTGGTATCTCTTTAACATCTAAAAATGTATTCAAACCAACAAACTGAATTCCGATGCCTTTTTTGCCATGAAATCAAGCATTAAATTTCCCGCTTTGGCCACGCCCAATGAAGTTGACTGCGTAATGAAAGATTGGTGACGAATGACGTCACTTCACGAACATCTCAAAGCTTCATGTTTTTGATTTGCTTTCCCGACAACCACATTGTTTCACCAACTTCAGTTTGTTTGTTTTTTGTCGACAAAAACTCCCCACCACTTCTGAAACAACAGTGACCTGAACTAGCAGGATTTGGCAATTCTTGACTTGACGTCACGACCCATTCAGAAACCCAGACTATTTTTTTTTTTTTTGCACTGACTTAAGGTCAACTTCATTGGGCATGGCTGAACCGGGAACTTTAAAGCTAGATTTTAGGGTGTTAAAATGTCGGAATCCAATTTTTTTCTTAGCATACCTTTCTACACATTATAGAGATACCAAAACTACAAAAACCCTGTTGGCTGTATAGACACTTTAACTAGCCCATCTGAATAGAGGCTATTCTAAATTTGTAAAGTACAAAGAACTAAGGCTGAAAATTAGACTGGTAAGCATTTTCAAGAGCTTACTGATTTTACAGTGAGCTTTGCCCCGTGTTTATCTTAAACAGATTTTTTATCACAACTTTAGTTTTAATTTAAGCATTTTTATTAGTTTTTATAGAAACAGGGTTCGTACGGGTCCTGGAAAACCTGGAAAGTCCTGGAATTTTATTGTGGCATTTTCCAGGACTGGAAAGTCCTGGAAAACGGCTACTGGTCCTGGAAAGTTCTGGAAATCTGTTAAACTCAAGTAAAAAAATATGAAATGTATGGCAGACAGTAAGGAGAATTAACATTAAGATCTTGGGAGTGAAAGGGTTAATGTGAATTTTAGAGTCCTGGAAAAATGAATCTGAGTCCTGGAAAAGTCCTGGAAATTTGTTTCTGAAAAAGGGTACGAACCCTGTAGAAAGCAAATATAGTTGAGATATAAAAATTGGTTTCTCATTTTCTTCTGTTGATTTAACGACAAGTTTAATTTCAAATGAATTATGTCAGAGCTGCTATTATCCCTTCCCTGCCCTTGTCCTACACCAATTTTTCCACCACAGACCGGTTTTACTGGCTTAATCAGAGCCTAATCCAAGGATAGTTAATCGAAGATTAAATCTATTTTCCAGAACACCATTTTATCTCTTGAGTAGTTATCCCGGGAATAAGAAATTTAATCACGGAAAAACTGCTAACCTCAGGTTATTTAATTGGCTTTTCAACAACCAGGACCTGCTTTAACCCTTTTGCTTGTTGCTCCCAGACAACATTTGGAGGGGTAGACAAAGAACTAATTGTGACGTCATCAATTCCTAGTCAGCAGATTGTTCTGATAAACAACCAACTCAGGAGAGACAGAGCTTCCCAAACGTGTGTTCATTTTGAAAATCAGCTAAATGGTGACAGAGCTACTGGAAAAACAAATGTTCAATTACTGGTGCAAAATTGCTAGTAAAATTGGCCATTACCCCCATAATTGATCAATTTCTAATTTGCTGGTCTTTTGAAGGGTCAGTACCAAAACCTTTGCAGCTGATAAAAAGGAGGTAACACCGTACGCTGAAGTAAAACATTCCTCATTAGACAATAGAAACTAGTTGGAAATCTAGATGAAATGTAAAATATTGCATTCTCAGTAAAAGTTAGTGCAATTTAGAAACATTGCATGCCAAAAAACCATGTGACGGTAAAACATACCGCTTTTTTGGAGCGAAATCAAGCATGAAAGCTAAGGGTCAGGAAATTTGCATATTGCAAAAATCAATATTTTGACACCCGTACTGGCTTTTCTATTTAAATACTCCAGTCTGGTTTCTCAAGTTAAATCTCTCTTATAGATCTGAAATAAGCAATGAATTTGAGAGTAAACACTAATTATGACTTTAAATTTGCCTTAGAACAAGAAAACCAGTACTAATACAACCACTTCGTTCGACTTAAAACAGATATGCGTACAATAAATGTAGTTGGTGTGCTTAGTTGAATGCATGTGTCTATCTTCTAAACATATTAATGTTTACAGGGAAATATCTCCCCGTGATGCGTGCAAAGGCTTTGAAATACTCCTGAAACTCATGCAAGTGAAACCATCCTACGGTCAAAACATATTCCCTGGTGATCTGTTCTTCATGAGTTTGGTAGAAGAGGAGTTCATAATAGTCCGATGCTTTAACGAGAATACTTCAGAATTCGGCTCTATCACAGGTAAACCTCATGATCAGGGTTACAAATATAGTCCTCGTTGAAGATCAATATATTTTCACAGATTCGGTTTATAAAGCTTTTATGACGTGCACTGTTTTCCGAGGTAAAAAGCCCCTTACACCAGTTTAAATTCCGTTGGTTCATCAATGCACAGACACAGGCTAAAATGGCAAATCGTCCATCACTGTTTTGGATCTGATCAGAGGAAAACTGGGTCGAAGATAGAAACACGTGCACGAAAACAACATCGTATGCCCTTGTTTAACAAAAACGTCCAAAAAAGAATTGTAGATGCAATTGGGAAACATTTTTCAATTAAATTAGCATGATATTTTGATTCCTTGCCTCAGCAAGACCTACTTTCCGTGATGTAGACTACGAGTAGTCCCTCTTTTGCTTAGTTCATCATGCGTGACGTGAAAGAAAACATGAGAAAACAATGGCGAGGAGGGGGCGAGGAGCGTGCGAAAGGAGGGACAACTGCCTAAGCCAGAAAGTTTGAATTATGCTTAGCTCTCCTCCTTTTGCGTGCTCCGCGACCCCAGGATTTCGCGCGGCCATTTGTCTCCCGCAGGTTTCTTTCGCGTCACGCACGAAGGGCTAAGCAGAAGAGCGACTACTCATAGTCTCTTCTCCATGACATTTTATAACAAACAATCCAGGCTAAACCGAAGCATACATTTGTCGGGAAAACTTACTTCGTCTACATGATACGTTAATCAAAACCATGCCATCAAGAAAGAGTGAGCAGTTATAGCTTATACAGGCAACAGAAAATTGGGCTAGCACTAACAAATCCTTTAACCATGTTAACTATTACAAAATGCTGTAAATCGGATAACAAGCTATCATAGGCATATTGACAATTTTTTCAGCAGGGGCGGTGAATCACTTTCCTAAAACCTTTTTCACAATTACAAGTTGCCCAAATTTTTTACAAAACAATCGAGTACAAACGAGGGTCCAAGGATTCACTAATATAGGCCTGCATATGGAGTGCAAATAATCTTACATTTGAATCCACAATGAGAATATCCTTCATATGAATCTATCTTATAGATCACGTTACAAGTAGAACACATTATCGAGTCTCGCATTATTATATACTGATTACCAGAATTTATATTCTCTGTTGTTAAGTGACATTGTAATTTCTCGAAACAATTGGAGGCGTTTTAAAAATCCTTTTCTCAAATTTCTCGTTGTCTAAAACTGACTCGCCCAATTTTATGCTTCGGTTTAGTCTAGATTGTTTGTTATAAAGCGTTACGGAAAGTAGGTCTTGCTGAGGAAAAGAATCAAAATATCAGGCTAATTTAATAGCGAAAATTGTTTCCTCAGTTGTATCTACAGTTCTTTTTGGACGTTTTTGGAAAACACCTTGCATACGGCCTGCGTGCCTGAAATTTGAATTGACCAATCAAGATTCAGCAGGCGGGAAAAACTTTACTGTCCTGACGTTAATGTGAGTCAACGGGAAAGGCATTGAAATCAGGCAACCTTTTTTCACTAGAGATGGCATTAAATATTCAAACATTTTGTCTCCAAGCTTTTAATTTGGCGCCAAAAATAGGTCGCCGGTGTTGGGCATGGCAACTTGCTCGTAGTTCATCGAGTGTCTCGACGTAGCATAATAGTTGTGTCTTTTTTTTTAACAGAATATGCTGTTTTTCATCAAATTAAACCGGGAATTCTTCAGTTAAATATTAGAAGAGGCCAAAGCAACTTTAGCGTTGCCTTTATTTTTGTCAGCTGCCAAGAAAAAGGCTATTATCGTCTCATTTCCATAGGACAGCTCAGTTTTGACTGCTGCTTGTACTGCGGGCGCAGCAACCATATGCAAGGTGGGTGCACGATGTTGTTTTCGTGCACGTGTTTTTATCCTGACCCAGTTTTCCTCCGACCAGATCCAAAATGGCGGAGTAAACAGTGATGAACGATTTGCCATTTTAGCCTGTGCTCGTGCATCGATGTACCAATGGAATTTACACTGGGGTAAGGGGCTTTTTACCTTGGAGAACAGTGCACTCATAAAGGCTTAATACACCGAATCTGTGAAAATATATTGACCTTCAACAAGGACTACATTTGCAATCCTGATAATGAAGTTTACCTGTGGTAGAGCCGAACTTCGCTGTAAGAACTATTTGCAAGCAACTCAACTGCGTTAGGAGGCGTTCTCATTACATTGGACTATTATGGACTTATCTGTTACCAAACACCCGAAGAACAGATTATCGGGGAAAAATCGTTTGACCGTGGAATGGTTCCACTTGCATGAATTTCGGGAGTATTTTAAAGCCTTCGCATCACCGGGGAGACATTTTCCTAACCCTAACCCAAAGAATACGGCACATGATGGTATCACAATAGAAAATGTAAGGTTTCCTCTGAGTTTCGTGAGGCAAATTTTATAAAACGTTGGTTTCATATTCTATAGATTAGTCGCTGCTGCAGTGGCTTTAACTGCTAACGAAAAATGCCACAGATCATGCCATCACCATAGAAAATTTTACCCTAACACCGCTTTACTCTTGGCCAAAGAGGGCAAAGATAGAAAATCCAAAGTCGTTATTAAATTCGAACATGGATTTTCGTAGTCTTTAACATTAAAATGGTAGAAAGAAAGTTTTAAGCTTACATTTTACTGACAACTTGTTATATTGATTTCAGACTTGAAGCATAAGTAAAGTGAAAAGGTTAAAAGAAACCTTTAATAATTTTCACAGATGTATCCTCGTGATTGATCTCTTCCTTGCGTATTTCTGCGAGTACATCGGATATCATTAAGCCCTTTGAGCCCTGATTTGGGATACCAGATTTCCCCACAAAGTTCCCTTGGGTCACGATCACCAGAAGGCTGACTGCTCTGCCAGCGGCTGTCATCTATGGCCACAGTGGCACCAGGCGATCTTCCCTCGGTCCATTTCCACATTCCACTTTCTTTTTGTAGTCCAATGTAATAATGAGTGAAACTATCGGTCTCCTTCACTTTTTCTTTAATGAAGCCCTTCACTTTGTTCCACTCGTCCGTTGTTTCCATAGTAACCAGGTGAGCTCCCATGTCATGACATGCGTCACGGGCCTCGTTCCATGTACTTTCAACGTCATGGAAAGTGTAGCAGTCGTTCACATCACTGGCACTACTTGAACCTTCTGTCGCTGAAATACTCAACAACGTAGTCAAATTAGAAATTTAGTTATTCAAAAAGCAATTGTTTTCTATATTTGTATTCCATATATGAATCGTTAGAGCAGGAATGCGCGATATGTAGCCGCCCTCTGCTTATAACCTTCCGAAATAGGCCCAACTTTTTGTTAATGTCAATCACTACAATGTGATCGGAGGTACTAGAAGGGTCTCTGATAAATTCTTGAACAGTTTTTATCCTACACAGGTCTTTTACATCTTCCAGCTGCTACTAACCACAAGACACGAGTTTAAATGCTAACTGCAGATTCTGACTAGGCCGTGAGTAAAAACCGGGTGGATCTAAACAAGGTACTCGAATGTAAAACAGGAACGTTCCTAGCTGACTAAGTAGAGCAAGCAAGCAAGAACTGACTAATGAAGACTAAGTGAATACGACTGTTTAAGCAAGAATTTACTTTAGATATGTTCAAAAGGAAGCAGTAGCCTAGGTCGTGAGGAAAAGACGAACATATTTACAGCTGAAACTTATTTTTGGAAGTCAGGTTCAAGTCAAAAGAGATTCATCATCTAAGAATAAAGTACAGTCTGTATGTACTGTAATGATTCGATTTAGCGCCTAATTCCTTCCAATAAGCACCCCTTCTCGAAAAAGCGCCCATCTTCAATGTGTTTTTTTATTAATAAGCACGCCTATCATAATAAGCGCCCTATTCTAATAAATACCTCTATTCTAATAATTCACCGTATATCTACTACTAATCGAACGAAATTCTCTCTAACTGTGGAATAAATGAGAAACAATTCGAGCATTCTAACCTTTTGATAGATGCAAAACAAGAAAGAACATCACAATGAACTGGAAAACCACCACTGACTTCATCTTCAACCTAAATAAAAACACCTTACAATTAGGTTAAAAAGTGTCTACATCTTTTTGCCAGCTTTCTATAACGATCTAGGTTGAATAATAGTATTAACAAATTAAAAGTAGATAAAATAAAAAATATCAAAAAACGCGAATACTAAGTAAGATGATACATCAGTACCTTGCGTTGGAAGCGGATTAAAGTTTACCTCTTTACGTCAAGACTGAAAATGTATCAAGCGAATCAGTAATCTAACCTTACTGAAGGTTCACAAACATATGGCTCTATCCTAGCTCCACAACGAATATTTTATAGGTGACATAATTGTTTACAGGTTTTGCACTGTAAATACTTGGCTAGGTTCGTGTCTTTTCACACTGCCTGCAGCAAGACAAACTACTTAGTGAAGAGAGCAGAGTAAAGAGAGCAGTATGTTAGGGAAAGGTCCTTTACTTATTAAACATCTTTTAGAGTAAACACTTTAATTCAAATTCTCTCAATTAAATAATACTGAAATTGTAGAAAGAAATGTACTTCCTGTTCCAAACGGTTCAGTTTAAAGGTTTATTTGTGTCAAAAACGAAAATTGGTGTTCGATTTGACTGTTTCGTGATCGTAGCTCTTACAAATTCTGAGTAAGCGAGACATAAGCAGGTATTTGCCCTCTTGGCAGGTCAATAAGAGTTCGCCT
This sequence comes from Orbicella faveolata, assembly GCF_042242905.1. NCBI lineage: Eukaryota > Metazoa > Cnidaria > Anthozoa > Scleractinia > Merulinidae > Orbicella > Orbicella faveolata. The sequence goes on from NW_028301541.1 coordinate 1,114,348, forward strand.
TTGGTGAGCGGAAAAATGGGCACCAGACTAAGCAAGTTGTAAATTAGAAGTTTCTAAGAACTGAAATGAAATGAAAAGGACTGTCAAGTACATAAGCTGGGATATACAAAATAATTTGAAGGAAGAACACGATATATCATTCGAAGTAGTTCATTTAAATTAAATTGAATTAGTCACTCCTTGTGACGGTGACTTGTCTGGTGTTTCCCTAATTATGAGATATTTTTAGGATTTTAATTCTCTGTTACTTCCTGTTTGCTTCTTTTTCCTCAGTTTAAAACTTCTCGCCACACATCTTATTGTTAGCTCTCTTCTCGGTGTTTGGAGATGCCATGAAGCATTTTTTCGTTCTCAAGCGACTATATTGCAAAAAATTAAAAGTGATTCTTATTCCATAGAAATCCAATGTCTAGAAAGCAATATCCTAGAAATAAAACGAGCTACTATTAGAGGTTATATCATCAAGAAAACATACAACAGAGAACCGGAATGCAAATCCTTTAAAATATTTCTGCCTGCTTCGTTTTCAAGGTTGAAGTTTGACTTTTTGTCATATCATTAAACATTAAGTGTCTGGGTGGTTTAATGTTTTGCAGTCACCTTATAATTAGTATTTCCTGTGAACTGGCATTAGCCTGTAGGAGCTTAGCAGACTTCGAGGAACACTTCACTAACGAAAGAACTTAGAAAACAAACTGAGTTCACTGTTTTTTAGCGTAACTGAGGTATGTCCAAATTTGATTCTTTCACATATTTATTTCGTTTTGCTGTGTTTTTTCGCAGTATATTTATACTCCTTCCATTTAATCAAATTAAAGTGATATTTATCCATCCTTTGGAAATGACAATATTTTGTCCACTAAAGCACAAAATCGGTTAAAAGAAGCAATTACGGGACAGAACAGCTATTGAGGGACAGTAATCTTAAGTGCCACAAGCCTGTTTTTCTATCAGTGAGAAATCGCGATAAATCAAAAGACATGAATTGATTATTTAAATACACGGTAAACATTTTGGAAAATGTGTGAGAATTTTACAAAGGCTAGCCTTTCATAAGTTTATTTCGTCCCGGCCAAGGGACTCATCAGAGACCTTTCGGCTAACTCGTCAAACATCGCATTTGAAGTCGTGCTACCATCGAAATGATAATGGCAATCTGGCCTTATATCAGATAAGGATTCCCAATTCTGTAATATGCCATTCAACGACTTGAAAAAAGTGTGAGAATTTTACAATTTTGGAAACTATAAAAATGGACAACACCCAGGTTGACATAATAAAAAAAAAATGTTATCTTGAGATTACATAAACGTTATTTTTTTTTGTTTTTTCAAGTAAAGCGTTTCACTGGCAGCTCGGTTCTGAAAAGCAAACAAAAGATTCCAAGAGAGAGACTCGATATCCTACAAGAGATAACAAAAAATTACCCGGAGATGTACCATCGGAGGTCATGATCACTATTACAGTCCTGTGTTATCACAAGAATTTGTATAAGTTTTTCTCAAAGCTGAAAAGTCATCAAAAAATAATTGTGTGTGAGTTGAACACTTCAGAAGTTGGCGTTTCCTATGAAAACATTGTGCGTTGCCTATGAAAGCTCTGTTTTCAAGATAGATCCTTTGAAATTTGGATTAATTAGCTATAGGTTATATATTTGTAGTTATATTGGGAGTTTTGGACTTAAAAACGCTAAAGTGTCTAATCTTTTTGTTTTGTGTAAAATTTCTCTCACAGCTGTTCAAGCTGTGTTTCTTGCAGACACGTATACTCTCAAACTAACAATATTTCGATTCGTCAAGTTGTACCGTGAACTAACCACCTGTCATGCTTTCTTTGCACAGCAGAGAGATGAAGATTGTCTTCGCCAATTTTGTGGGATGGGCAGGGTTTCTAATGGGTTTGCGCTTAGGTAACTTATTTTGTTTTATACTTTGATGCAGTTAGGTAGAAAACAACAGCAGCAAACAAAACAGGAAGGAGAAAAAATAGAGTCTGCGACCTAAAATCTACAGTCTTTTTGAATTAATTTGGAATATCGATTTTCCATTTAAAGCTTTTTTTCAATTTAAAAAGTTTCTTGTTTGCTGTTTTGTTTTTGGAATAACACCGCCAAGGATAATAAAAAAAGTGGATCATGGAAATTTTGTGCGTTTTTAATTAGCGATAAAGGGCCTACAAGGTTGTGGAGAAATGTTAAGAATACACTACCTTTGAGACACCTTTGAGGTACCATTTGCTCCTTCACACTTTGTGTTGTAATATTTCTCCATGGGGACAGTATTTAGTCGGCTACTGTTACTAACAAATCTCTTTTACTTGTCTACTAATCGATTTGTTTTATCCGTCGACAATTTTTGAAAATATACTGGTTATTCCTGCTTCACCACGTTAAGTTTTGGAAATAAAAACGTTTCTTTTACAAGGTCACGCATCATCTTCTTTGCACCATCGACTATACGAAACTGATGTGGCAGAGGGTAAGTGGTCATTATTGTTTGTACAAGCTAGCTTTTTGTGAGCTACCTTCTTGTTGTGTTGCTTCTAGAATTAAAAACATATATTTTGATTGATGACTTAATGCCTCAGTTGCCACAATATGTTACCCCTAAGTCATGTCTGATGTGAAGAACCTAATCAGCGATCTGCCCCAAAAATTAACAGTTTGCAATCAATCTCAAATCGAATTTTCCACGTTGACTAAATTAAAATTTCTGCAGATTTTCTTAATCAAGACACGTTCTTCTCCTACTTAGCAATTTAATGTTATGTGCCAGAGATTTAAATTGATGGCACTTCATCAGTGTTTAAAACACTAAGTACTAATGTTAGGAATAAGGGAGCAAAATCTCAATTACGTTGCAATTACGTTAATCTTATTTATTTTATACATTGCTATATTAGATAAATGAAAAACGTGATTTTGTTTGTTTCTAGCAGGGGACCTTTCGAGGCATGAGAAACAAGAGTATTAATTTTGCTTGTTTTTTGCTGGCCTTAATGAAGAAAGCTGCCATCTAAAGGGGGCCACACACTTTCTTGATATTCGCAAAATGTTAGAAGTTTTTCAACAACGTATTTTTCAGAAGTGAAAGGAGAGAAAAGGGTTTGTCCCGGTGTACCTGACAATGCAAGGACAAATCTGTTGGAACAATTGATAAAAGATGTGACAGGCAGACCTGACGTTTGTAATCTTTACAATTACGGTTGTTGGTGTGGTCGACGTGGACATGGAAAATACGTGGACAACTTTGATTAGTAAGTTTGACCTTGCTTTATACCATGGAAGTCAAGAAGCAACGGTGCCGTGGGAGTTAAAATGACTTTACTTCCAAGGAACTTATGACTCTATGATAATTGCAATGAGCCGGATCGCTATTAAATCTTCCAAAGGGTTTTCAGTACATACGTAAAAAAAATCCGGCACGATTAGCATTTGATACACAAAAAAGAAAAGAAAACTGGCGCCAAGTAAACCAAATTGAATCAGGGAAATTTTAGGAAACAAGCACGAGAAAATTCAAAGTTTTTATTGTTTTCTGCAATCATCCTTACGTCATAAATTATGGAAAAACCCAACAGTTTTCTTCGGGCAGGCATAAATTACTAAAGCCTCTGAACGTCATCAAAATTGTCACGAATTGGAAACTTTTGCCAATTGTAATACCAGCATCAGCTCCACGGTTTTTGTTTTTCTTTTAATTACTCGCCTACTATATATTTCTTTTTATCATTGATGTCTTTTGCTTCTCTTCTCTTCCATTTCTTTCCTTTTTTCTTGCTTCCCTCTTTCTTTTTAAGTGTAAATATAATGTACTTCAGTCGGCCAACAACGTTCATTTATGTGTCGTCACTACTAGCCGACTGGCGTTACAGGGAGCCTATTGACTGGGGACACTTCACACTTAAAATGCAAATTCATATAAATATAACTGACTTGAAATTCAACTATTTTGTGCCCCTCTTCTAACTTTTCTTTTTTTCATTTCTTTGTTTATTTCATTTCTTTAGCTGCTGCAAAGTTCATGACTTTTGTATGGAAGACCTCAATAATGATAAGGACAAGTGTGATGTTGGTGATACGAAAAAAGCAGAGTTTTTGATGAAAGATTTCAAATACATCAAAGCTACCAACAAATGTTGTAAGTAATGTAAAGTTGTTCAGGGATTTACCACTTAAAGGGCCCTAGTCAGCCACACCTTTGTTTTTCTTTACATGCGAGAGTTTGGCTATTATATTTTATTAGGAGCATGTCGAAACGATGGAAATCACTGTGGAACTACTAAAGATAATTAAACATACTTTCAGGAACACAACTAATAGAAAAGCAATGAAATTTCGCTTCACCATGCAATATCAATCATTTCCATGGCATAGAAAATGACTAACTACATGTGGGGTCCTTTAAGGTCACATCATTTCAGTTTGGTTACTATATAAGCCCACCTACAGGCAAAAAAATGAGCCAAATTGATTTTTGACCGTGTCCGCGATTTTTTCGATATCTTTTGGTTTTTGTTATTTGTTGTAGTCGCCTTGATGTGTGTGCGTGTAAGAGAGTGGGATTTTATTTGTTTGGTTAATTCATTTACTTTCTTTTGCTTATTGTCCTTTGATTATAAGATGTTAGGAGAAACTAGGTGAGACCCAATTGCCTTAGGAAACCAAAATTTATCTAAGCAAGGAAATAAAAAAAGAAGAAAAACCTTCTCAAAGCCAAACCTAGCAATAGGGATGGGCTGCTTGAAGACAAAGGTTGTCCTTTTTCATTACTTCACTGGAGTGTATGGTTAAATACTGCATAGTTAACATGATCGTAGTTCCTGCTTAATAGTTAATACTATTAGTGAAATGGACCTTATCTTTATTACTGTAGCTCCTTTGAGTGAATATCGTGAAGGAAGTGATGAGGAGAAGCGGTGTAGGCATGCTTTATGTCTCTGTGATTTGGAAATGGTTCGTTGTATGGGACACAACAAAAATGAGATTGACACTGCCAAGATCTCATATCAGCAGTGTAATGTCACAGGTGAGATTTAGTTCTAGGATGAAATGATCTGCATGGTAATTCATACTTATTGTATTGTTTCCCATTTCTAAGTAAACTTTTGGTTAACTATAAAGACCAACCGAGTGGAAAGTTCAGTCAAAAATTCAAAGGGATATTTGCATTGATAAACCGAAAAACATCTAAGCTCATTATGTACCATACACGTTTTCGTTTGAGATGAAAAATCGTTGACAATATTTCTGTCGTACCTTAAATTATCACCACGTAAGTTTGGAAAGAGCCTTGCTTTCCCTTACAATCAATAATGTGAAATGTATATGTGTAGCCTATGTCCTGGTGCAGACAAATGATGAATCAACTTATCAGACTTGTGTAGAAACGCCCACTATTCGACTTCTATTAACCGTTGAAGTGAATTAAAAAATAAACTAAGGAGACAATCTCAGATAGTGCAGAGGGTAATTTACGGCTCTGATGCAGTAGTCACACAGGTCCTCACCCCTGCTGTTCTCTCCCTTGGTAGTCAACTAGGCCTTTTTCCCTTTGCAGAATATGAGCGGACAAAACTTGATAAGACATAACCTTAGCAGTGTGTGTGTTTCATGTTTGTGTTTTGCCCAAAAATAACTTACAATTACCGTTTGTCAAGACAGTTTTAAATTCATTGTGGTATTTTATCTTGAGTTTCGTTCATTTTGTAGCATTACCTTTCACGCCAACGTTTGTAGTTTGATACTTTTGTTTTCCTCGTCAATGTATGCAACGAGATACCTTTGTTTCCACTAAAATATACGAAAGATGTGTATTTTTTTAACTCACTGCTGGAGATAAATGGAATATACAAGTTAAATTTCTGCTGAAAAGTCAAAGAGGAACGATTTTGTTTTATTCAAAACGTAAATTGTCATTTCACCGATAAACAAGAACAAATCTAGTTATGAAATAGTCATGTCGAATCACGGAATAGTGCGTTCTAATTCTGTTGCCAGCCGAGTTGGTGTAAACAATAAAACCACATCAAACTAACACACAATGCTATCGAGTAATATAACTAAGGAGCATTTAAACGAGAAGTATTGAAGGTAGAGATCTTAACTTGACCAAAATTATATCCCACATCGGTGAGCGAGTCACCTCATCGACTGATGAAATTAATTGGGGGTTTCAGTAAGTGCCACGGAGTCTGCGGCGATAATAACGAAGTTTCTTTTGTCACAAATTTACTAGTTTTACATGTAACTAACGCGGGAAAGTTTCAGCTAAATATGAACTTTGGGCTCTCTTTCATAGAAGAGGAAACAAACAAGCTGCTAAGGAGAAGCAATATGTTCCCATTCTCTATTTCAACCCTGGCAAACACACAATAGTTGTAAAACAGCAAACGACGTTTCTTGAATCGAGCTACGGAAGATTCCAGAAGATACGCAGTCCCAGTAGCGTTCTTTGCACTAAAAAAGGAGAACTGACGTTACCTTAAATATAACTGCTATCCCCAGCCAAAACGAGAGTGTGATATCACTCATTACAAAAAATAAAAAAGCGTGCATCTGAACTCAAGAACGGAGTTTATCACACTAGCAATGCTTGAACGCATGCGTCTTACATGTTATGTTCTACCACAAGGGAAAGCACTCAACGTTCGTGGGTAGTGCCGTATAAAATGTATCTTCCACCTAACATAGAGTCGACTTTGACGCTAACTAATCTGCGCATGCGTTTGGAGCAAATTGCTTTTGTTCTTAAGAGAATGGCACCGCAAGGATAGCATGAGATTTGCAAAACCATATATATATTTTTGTCCTGTTATCAAGGAAAGCAACGGAAGTGTGACACGTTTTGCATAATACACTCGGATACCTACCCCACCCAGCCCTTTCCCGCAAGGCTAATTGATTAATTGAAATTAATTAATTAAACACACATCAAAGTTTACACCTTATGGCGTCATGGCGTTATAGCTTTAGTGCCTTACCGAAGAGCAGCCTCTAAACCATCCCAATAGTGCACTCTGCACTGAAAACCACTCAGTAGACTCTCTGTTCATTCTACTGATAAGAAACACTACCACTACAAAAATCGCTGGGTAAATTGTGCCTACTCCATCCAAACAACTTCGATCAGCAACACTTGGACTGCGATATCGACTTCGGTGTGCAAATAACTGTGGTATCTCCATCTACTGGTAGTCTTCTGGTCACCGAATTCACTAAATAGTTAAAAGGTAGTGAAGGAGAGAGTAAGATTTAATGTCGTACTTACATTCCGAGAAGGACTTAATTTTCCGAGTAAAAAAGGACAAATATTCAACCCACTTCAGCAAAAACCTACGCCAATCGCCTTCTCTTTCTCTTGGGATGAAAAATGAAAACACAGCAGTAGTCCTTGTCAGGTAGCAAACTCAAGTAGGATCGAATGCATATAAAACCACAGCTGTTTCAGAAATAAATTACAATTCAACCAGCGCCCTAATGATAGTGGAACCCTGTCAATACGGTCACCAACGGGCCATAAAAATTTGGCCGTGTTAATATGGTGTTCGTATTAACAAAGTTGGATCGAACTTCATGACTGATCTAAATTGAGTAACATCTTAATAGATATATCGCAATTACACTTGTACACAACTTTTTTTAAGTAAGCATCCGGAATGCAAATATAAATACATAAATATTAGCCATGGAAGATAAACATAACTGGTTCGAGTGGCCGTATGTTACCTGTTACCTGTCCACTTCGTGCCAAATGGCACATAAGGCCTCTGTACTAAGTCCCCACGCTGCCCTTTCTCCGGCTGCGGCTCACACCTCATTCCATGTTCTCTATCCACCAGCCCATTTTTCTTTCTTGACGATGTGATCTTCGGTCTTCCACCTGTCCTTTTTACTTCAGGGGCACACGTCATGGCTATCAGACAGTCATTGTTGTTAAAACGCTAACGCATTATAGATGCATGAAGTTGATCAACAATCAGAACACTGGGAGTGAATAAAATTTTGCCTTGTGTATCCTCACTAGATCTACTAACAATGTCTTGATCTAACTACAGACAGTCCTGTTTGCAACAGCAAGGCAGATGTGATTGTTCTGATCCAGGACAGTCAAGATATTTCCTCAGTGACAGTTGGAAACATAAAAACTGTGGTGCGAGCAATGCTGAGACGACTAAGCAGTGAATCAACTGACTTCAAGTTTGCTTTGGCAAAGTACGCTACTTTGCGGAAAATAAGTTGTTTTGGAAGCGCAGATAAAACAATCAGTTACATTAACAACGAATACCAATACGGAGGAAGCGGTCTTAACCTGCTTAATCTTGCCCTGAGTAAAATGGTCTTGAAACAGTTTAAAAAGCGTCGTGGCGACAGAATAACAGACACTGCAAAGGTGAGATTTACTTTTGGCCCAAACTGTGATCAACAAATTATCTGGTATTCAACAAAAAGGTATCAGTATTGTCACATTTTTTGTATCTAAATTATATTGTTGCAAAACAGAAACTTTCTGCAAGACAGCATATCTTAAATTCCAAAGTCGATTACAGTAATGCATCTCCAAAACCACACCTTATTGTAGCATAATACATAGATTTACGCCAGTCTAACAGCATAGCTCCTGGGCCAGGCTGTGATTTGAGTTTGGTAACTTTGTAGTGAGGTTTTTTGTATATTGTTTGGCCTTCTGTTTCGAAACCAATTGAGGGTTGACCGGACAGCTGAAAAGAGTAAATGTAATACCCAATATTTCGGTTAGATAGGACTAACCTTCAGGGGCTACACTGTTTTGAGTTTTAATAATCACAAAAACAAAAGCAGTGAAAAACATTTGTATAGAAGAAAAAGTTATAATTCGGCTAACTTTTAATCCTGGGTTAGCGTTAACCGGCTTTCGAACAACCCGGCCCTGTTTTCAACAAGTTAACCTGACATGAGCCCACGATCCAATCGAAAACCTGCACTTGCTCAGCGGTCAACTTCAAAAAAACGCGTGACCTCAATGAGCTCTAAACTTGAGCCCGCGATATGGTCACGTAATGCTGGTCAGCGGATACCTTGTTTTGACACAAGTACACGGCAAACCAAGGCTGCATATCGCTGACAAGCTATTCTTTGAAGTATGGCCGCCATCTTGCGCGAGTCCACCGCCGTCGTGGGTACACGCCCACGAGCAATACCGCTAGCCATGATAACCATGAGGAAATCAAATCATGGGTTTCCTTTTCTTCCCTATATAAGTATGGGGCTCTGCTTGGCGACCCTTCGGGTTGCGCGAGCTCCGCGGCAAATACGTAACACAATCAATTATCAATAAAACAGAAAACAAACAGAATAAGGGACCAACGACACGCGGTATGGATCAAGTAGCATGACTTTTTACAATAACTGAATGGGGTCCTGTTGAAACTGTTTGTTAGTAATGGATTAAGGGACGTGCTTTGGTGGCCGTTGTTGTGGCAGAGGTGGTCATGGTAGAGAGGTTTAAATAAGAGAATGTATGAAACTTCCTCCAGGACCCAAAACGTGGCCGTTGTAGAGAGTTGGCCATTATAGAGAGGTGTCAGTTAGTGGAAGTTCGGCTGTTTACACATTGTCAATCCTGTTTTTCATTCTTGTTATTTACAAACTTGTTTTTTAATTTTGAAGATTCTAGTCATATTCTCAGACGGGAACACGGTGGATGAGAATGGAGACATCATGGAAAGCTTCATGCTTGAAAAACCAGCCAAGTTATTGAGAGTCAACAACATCAAAATAGCTGGTGTCCTTATTCCCAACACTGAGAAAGCACCAAGAATACAAGAGTTAAAAGGCATCGTCACTGAACCAGATAACGCCATCAACGCCGATTTTTCTGATAAACTTGACGAGATTGCAGATCTCCTAGCAATGAAAGTAATAAAGGAATCGATTTGCCCTTATGGTAAGAATCTATCTTAATTCAGAAGGAACCTTACTGATTTTTTCTTCTCTCTGTATGGAACTGCCGAGTAAATTATAATGGCCTTCGTGAGCACTTTCTCTTCCAGTAGGTGGGGGTGGGGGAGGAAAAGCAAGTTGGGGATAAACTCTTGCTCCTTAGCCATCGTAGCTTGATTAAGAATATAACACAAACAGTGGGGATAAACATTATTCCAATTACACCTACAATTACAGTCTTCCTACCTCGTTGGCATACTTCAGCCAATTTCTACCAACCAGCATACGGTTAAGGATTCATTTAGTTTTGCAGATTGGGCCAAAGCCTACAAACATAACAACGGAATAATGTGCTCTTTGGATCTTTGGATATTACTTCCCTATTTACAAATGTGCCACTTGATGAGACAATGCAGATTTGTCCAGACAGATTGTATTTCTCCCTGATCTTCCGCGATTACCTCTTTCTGCTTTGCATAATCCATTAGAGTTTGCCACTAAGAAGAACCATTTTATATTAGATGGCCAATACTAAAATTAGATTGATGGTGTAGCCATGGGTTCACCTTTAAACCCATTTTTAGCTAACATTTTCATGTGCCACTTTGAAGAAGACAGTAGATTCTGTCCTTCACTTTAGTTCAGCATGTAGATGACACCCTCACCATGTTTGACAGCAAAGACAATGCTATTGAGTTTTAAAGTTTTGTAAATAGTCGACACGATAGCATCAAATTTACCATTGAATTTTAGTAGGAGGATAAGACTCTATATTTTGACATCCTTGTTAAACGCTGCCCTGACAACTCTTCAACTTTTACTCTTTCGCCAACCTCAAGATCATATTCCAAAACACACGCCGCATCAAAACTCACTTTCCAGACAAAGATTGCCTTAACTGCTCTCAAAAAGTCATTCAAAACTGATTTTCATTGCAAAATTAAAGAGAATCTGTCCATTCAAGAGAAAAACAAGGGATACGTTAAAGGTGAGTTTTACTTTTGCCTATTTTCCGTTTGGGTCCAAACTTTCCAAATTTAAGTTATCTACATTATCTCTGACTTTTGTCAAAATATTAATTGGTATCAAGAAGATGAAGATTTGGAAAAAAAGTGATAAAAATCAGAGCTCAGTTGTGCTGAAGCAAAAACAGAAACACACTGCAAGATAGCAGGTCCCAAGGTTTAATGTCCTTTGTTCACAATGTCAATGCTATTTTTTATCCTTAATCAACAAATCGTCTGCAACTAGTTTTTATTTCTAAAAACTAGAAAGGCTGACACGGTAATAAAGTTACTATTATTATTACTATTATTATTATTATTATTATTATTGTTATTATTATTATTGTTATTATTATTATTAATGTTCAAGACTCTAGTCATATTCTCAGACGGGAATGTGCAGAATGAGAATGGGGACATTGTAAGGCATTTGACATTAGCGTCTTGAAAAACTGACTTTCATTGCAAAATTAAAGAGGCTCTGTTCAGTCAAGAGCTAAAATCTTCCCTGAATGTCAATGTCAGTAGTGAGAAGTTGTTGCTTTACCAGCTATTACTCCTCATGATGTCTAGACAAGTTAATTAACGCGCTGCCACAGATCATCTTTCTGAGTTTAGATTCCAGGCCTGTAATATTTACGATATCTAGTTTTCAAAAACTTAAGGGGGTCACGATCACTTTTGAAAATGTATGTTGACTAGCTTACGAAACGTCAAGTTCTGCATTAAAATGTGTTGGAATACAATGTTTATCACCCCTGTTTGTGTTATATTCTTAATCAAGCTCAGTAAGAATACTCCTTTGAATTTTGAAGTGGCGTGTGCTGCCCAGTTTTCTAAATCCTGACCCAATTCCAGGGCGAATTGTGTTGTTACCCAGTTCTTGACAGTTTCTAAAGTACAAAATCGCGCCAAATAGTATTTGTTTTCCTATTTGAGTAAGCTTTATATTCTTAGAGCCAAGGGAAGTGCGTAGAACCAAGTTGGGTATCCATTTTATCGTATCCAGCGTCCTCTGGAATAACACAACAATGAGAACTGAAGACGTAAATACCTTAATTTATAACCCCACAGTTAACTGGGACTGAATTAGACTTGTAATGGCCCACTGACCGATTTATGTGTGGGTTGCTAAGGAAGTGAAATTTCACATCAGCTTAATTGCGTCAGCCAGAGCACGGGAAATTTAAACAGTTCAATAGCTAACAAAATCGGTTACACTTTACATGTTTTTTCTCTGCGTTTCACAAAATTGAAAGTCAAAAAGAAAAAGTAAAGACAGAATTTCAGAAAAACAGCCACAAAAGAAAAAAGAAAGACTATCTCTGTGTGGCTTTCGTGTGCTTCTTTTGGATTTTATCGAAGTGCCGCTGGTTGTGTACACTGCGCAAGCGCTGACAGGGTAACTTCCGTTACATATCGGAGACACTTCTTCTTTATTTCAATGCCGAAAGAAATGTAGTTTTTCATTAAATACAACTATTTTCGACGAGCTACGACTTAAACCAAGGGCTGAAACATAGATATGTTTTCCTTTTTATGAAATAATTCCTTTTTCGGATGCAAAATTTTCAATATTTTAAATCTCTTAAAATCTGACCTTTCACAACCGAAATAAAACTCTTATATAGCGAATTGAGGATATAAATTAAAACATTAAATCAATGAAAGAACTTTTTGGAATTAGTCAGGTGAATATAGGCGTGGCCTGATGCTACTGAGCATGAGGAAGTTATAAATTGACAATATATTTCCTTTAGGAATGGCTCAAAGAGGCCACTTACTGTGCTTTTAGGAGTCTTGTGATAATCCACCAGATCTGTAAATACATAACAGAGAAAATGTTGTCTAATTACAGGCGTCTACTTTTGCATGGACAAGGCGGATGTGATTATTCTGATTCAAGACAGTCAAGGCATTTCCTCAGCGACAGCAGAAAACATAAAAGCCGTGGTGAAAAGAATGCTGACTCAATTAAGCAGTGTGTCAGCTGACACCAAAGTTGCTGTGGCAACATACGCATTGTCACGGCGAATAAGTTGTTTTGGAAGAATCGGGCAAACAATCAGATACCTAGACACCGAATACCAACACAGAGGAAGCGGCCTAAACCTGTTAAACCTTGCCATGAGTAAAATGGTCTTGAAACAGTTTGACAAGCGTCCTGACGATAGAAAAACAAGCGATACTTCAAAGGTGAGTTTCAGTTTTGGCTATTTTCCGTTTGGGTCCATCCAAACTTTCCAAATTTAAGTTATCTACATTATCTCTCACTTTTTTCAAAATTGGTATCAAGACGATAGAAGATTTGGGCAAAAAAGTTATAATAATCAGACCGCAGTTATGTTGCAGAAAAAACAGAAACGCACTGCAAGATAGTAGGTCTCAGAGTTCTATTTCTGTTGTTCACAATGTTAATGCTATTTTTTATTCTTATTAAATAAATCATCGCCAATGTTCAAGACTCTAGTCATATTCTCAGACGGGAACGCGCAGAATGAGAATGGTGATATTATGGACACCTCCATACTCAAACAAACAGCAGGGTCGTTGCAATACAACCTCGTCAAAATTTTTGGTGTCCTTATCCCCAACACTGAGAAAGCGTCACGCATACAAGAGCTGGAAGGTATCGTGTCCTATCCATATGAAGTCATAGACGCCAGTTTTAACAGCATCGCAGATAACCTAGCATTTCGCGTGAAACGAATGGTCGACTGCCTTGGTAAGATTTTCACAAGGAGCCTCTATATAGTTGACAGATAAACTAAAGTGGTCCTCTATTATTATGAACTATTTTTATGAACTTACTTAGTGCGCGCGCTGGATGCATGGCGTGGCGTGTGAATTTGCGTGTGCAGTAAGGATGCGCAGAAACAATTAGCTCAGTTTACTTTTGTAGACTGTTTGTCTTTGCTCATATATCACCTTTTCCAGAAACCGAGGTCGTCTTATCAGGATGTTGTTTTCCAAAATGAATAAAAAGTAGCACCATTGTATCGCATTTGGAAGCCCACAATTAAGGGTAATTAATAATAGGGCCAATGAAGTACCTTCCAGTTAAATTATGCCAAGATAAAAGGGTTATATGCGGACCCTAGATTGTTTCATTGTGCACCTAGTTCATGAATACTCTGTTTATTCCAATAGTTAAGTACACGGTCAAAGTTTACACCTGGGACTCACATGCGAGGAGTGACTACGGATTGACTGTTAGGATTGAAGGACAAGGGAAACAGAAAACTGCCAATCAAAGCTTGTTCGAGACAACACAAGACAGGGAAAAGTAGAATGCGTTCTTTTTGTGTTCCTTCGTGTTCTGGGTCCGGGGGGAGGGGAGAGGGGAGAGGGGAGAGGGAGGGACAAGTAAAAGTTACGGGAACGCTCGTCATACCTTTTCGTGGTTAAAATTGGTGGCTTTGAATCCCATAGCTACAGAAACTAGTGCCAAAATGATTATAGCAGCTTTTAGGACATAAAGTTGAAAAAATATTAGTTAGGAACAACTTGCTATAGAAAGGATTGAAAACGTTCAAGGCTAGGTACACGCTGCTACAACCCTAAGCCTCACGTGATTTTTTAGCCAATAGTTTCCTCTCAGAAGAGGACTAACTGTTCAGACAATTAGTATCGGACATACCTGGGGGAACTCCCCGAGCTTAGGTGAGGTTGTGCAGTGCGTTTGTTGAAACCCTTACCCTACTTCAGGAAAAGAGCATGTGTGATTTTCTAATTTCTATTTCAGACCTGACCCAAAAATGGATACCCTATTTCAGCTCTCTATATCTGGACCCGATCAACCAGGAATGTCTCCAACTGAGACTGCTTATATAGGACAGTTCCCTGAATGTCCGGCAGACAGATTAATTTTGAACTTTAAATTTTAGAATAACTATAAATCATTTGAGTTTAGATCTATCGTCAATTGTTTTTTTTTTTAGCAACCTACACGTAATTGTATCAGAGTTCTATGATCTTGATGTGGGCACTGTGAAGAGCATTAATATACAACCAAGAAGGCTTGCTTTTGCTCCACCTGAGAGATCTGGGTGGAAACTGAAAGAGGTAACCTGAGAGTAATTCCTGTAAAAGCTTAAACATAACGTATTATTTTTATTAATATTTAGTTTCATTGTATACACTACATATAATACTTACAATATATTGAGTCGGCAATGCACCTTAATGACCAAGTATTATTTCCATGTATTCACGTATATTATTATGTACGCCAGATAAATAACCTGAAATACGTTTCGGTATATATGGGTCATTGACCAAGTGCGAGTTCATTGTGGCTGGATATTGGCCAATCATTTTTTGCGTGTTTATAGACCGTGACGGAGTTGAGGTCCATAAACACGCAAAAAAAGATCGAGACCAATATTCAGCCATCTTGGCCGAACAAGCTTGGTCGATAAAGTATCTATTACATGGAAAAAGAACGCCCTTTTCTTGCGGATCAGCGAGCAATCCTGAGCGGGCAAAATAGCGCCATCTTGGCTGGTCGGGTAGCCAATCACAGCGCGGGATTCGGTTCATTACGAGCTAGCTATGACTGACTGACTGACTATGCATAGCTAATGAGTCGTGTGAATAAACATACTAACGTTACAGGAAAGCAGCTACCGTGAAACACTTATAAAACTAAAGAGGAAAAAAAGCAACAAAGGAAATGCTGTAGATAAATAAAACAAATGCAGTTCAAGTTGACCTGTTTTCTGAAATTC